>NC_056728.1:673807632-673822632 GCF_019279795.1 Protopterus annectens
TGTAAATGTCCATTGAGTGCCTCTGTGAAGGTGGGTATGCTGCTTTTCACTGTATGTTATGGCTGTCAAAGTGGATGTCATGGTGAGCTGTGTGTTCCACATGGTGCAGTGCAGGTGCTGATCCTATCATCCTGACCTGTTAGTCCCGTCTTTGCTGGAGAGTGCATATGTCCCCATTGGGTGATATACGGGTAACTCTCACAGGTCTGAGTGTTTGGAGTTTAGAGGGGAGGGTTGTCTGTGTACATCAGGCAGTTGCAATAGTGCTTCAAACTGGACAAGTGCACCAGGTTAATGGGTGAAAGCACATAAATCTGCACTTCAATCATGCCAGGAGGGGTGGACATAACTAGTAAGTACTGGGGCTATGTCTGTGATGAGCAAGTGCTGTTGATGGCTACCAGGTGTGCCACACTTATTGAAACAGTAACCCGGTGAAGTGCCTAGCTACAATGCTATTTAATGTGCAAGAACTAGCATGGTGTAAGGGTGAAACTGAATGCAGACTTTCTGCCACCTGTAATACTTTACCTTAGCTGTGCAGTTATCACGGCTTTGGCCATTTGAAGGTTCAGTAAGCTCTGTAGTGTGTGCGGTAACTGCATAAAACTATAGCAGACATAAATAGACAGGAGTTCTAATCCAAATACTGGCAAGTGTGTGTGAGAATCATGTACTGTCTGGCTTGTACCATTTTTGACTTGTGTACTACCCTTCACACTTCCCCTCCCCCCAATCTAGTAGTCCTGTTGATGTCATCCACCTTAGAAGTACCTTTGGAGTAGGAGAAAATGTATGAGCTCTGTGGCATGTCTGATAACTGCGTAGCACTACAGTAGAAATAACTAGATAGGCAGGAGTTCTAATCTCACTACTGCCAACTGTTTGGATATGTGTGTGTTTGTGTAAGAATCATGTAAAGTGTATATGTTTGTGTGAGAATCATGTGGTGTGTGTCTTATACCATTTCTGACTTCTGTATCACCCTTTACACTTCCCCTCACTCCAATTTAGTAGTCCTGATGATGTTATCCACCCAAGAGGTACCTTTGGACTAGGTGAAAATGTGTAAGCTCTGAGACACATCTGATAACTGCGTAGCACTGTAGTAGAAATGACTAGACAGGCAGGAGTTCTAATCCCAATACTGCCAAATGTTTGTGTGTGTAAGGATCATATCTTGTGTAGTCTATACCATTTTGCTGTGTGCACCATACATAGCTGGTAACCACCTCCCACTGCCATTACTTTATATAGTGTGGTAACAGCATCTGCTTCACATGCAGTAAGTTAAACCATTGTACAGTCCCCTGTAATGATGTGTCTTGATGATCCAGGTGTTTAGTAATCAAGAAGAGGGGGAGTGAGTTCAGCAGCAAGGATCACATGGCATGAATTGGGAAAGGGTGATCATGAGGTGGAGTTCAAGGAAGAGTTAAGACAGACACTGGGTGACACTATCAATTTACCACATATCATGTTAAGTACAGCAGAGCTACTAAGGGAGACGTCTAGAAAGGTGCTTGGTGTGAAGTGGATGGCGGAAGTAGTACAACAAGACCTGGTGGTGGACTGAGGAAGTACAAAACAGTATATAGAGAAAGAGGATCAGGACGAAGGAGTGTGACTGTCAGAGAGATGAGGAAAGTAGACAGGAGTTGAGGTGCATGGCAAAGAGAAATGTGGCAAAGGCTAAGGATGAGGTATATAAAGAGTTGTATGGCAGTTTGTGACTTACTGGCTGGTTGTATTCCTGGCTGTATTCCTCTTTGCTATGTCCAGTCATTTTAATTGTTTTGCTAAGAGGTTGTTGTATGCCTGGCCATTGTGTATGGCCTATCATGATTCTGTTGCACTATACCATTCACTTATTTTTATGGACTGTTGTGGGGGCAGATGTGAGTGTTATGGGTCCTTTTGTATCCAACTGCGCATGCTGCCAGTTATGGGTGGTCTATCACCAGCACATATATATATATATATATATATATATATATATATATACATATATATATATATATATATATATATATATATATATATATATATATATATATATATGTATATATGTGTGTGTATATATATATATATATATATATATATATATATATATATATATATATATATATATATATATATATATATATATATAAATATATATATATATATATGTATATATTTATATATATATATATATATATATCTATATATATATATATATATATATATATATATATATATGTGTGTGTGTGTGTGTGTGTGTGTGTGTGTGTGTGTAGATGTCAATCCATCCTAATTGCACAGTTTCTCTTCCCTTTTGCAAACTGGCTGTAAAGTGGGGTATGTTTGAGGAAATATCCTAAAACCATACATATCAGATGGCTTGCAAATAAATTGCTGTGACTATGGTGTGCAGCGTCCTTGGGTTTAAGACCTGCAAAGTCTGTTTATTTTGTTACTAGGCACAACAAGGACTGTTGGATACAGAGGGATTAAGGCAGCTTTGAGCAGCTTTAAGTGGGTTTGTTTGAGTTTGTACAATGGTACGCAGTGCTAACATATGGTTAAAGGAATAGGCGTTTACACTATGTAGGTTTAACTTACCAGGGTGCAAATCTGCTTAGCATTTACATTTATGTAATGCTGAAAACTGCTAAGCATACCTTAGCCCTGGTAACCATTGATTACATTCTAGATGAAATAGCAGGGTAATTACATCTGACGCCTCCAACTGTTGTCAGAACACTGGCCTTAGTCTCAATGGCAAGAAATGGGTCACAATCCCCTGTTGTATCAATGTTTTCCATAAATGGCCACATCAGTGGTAGTTCATTGGACACAGATTTTCTCATAGGAGGTCTGCGAACACAGCTTGACAGCAGCCTCTCTTCTGAACACCACATTGCCGTTGTGGATAGAAAGTCCTTCCATGTGGCACATTGCATAACTTCACACTTCTAAAAACTAGTGTGGTCTCCTTTAAGGCCCCTGATCCAGTGGTAAACATTACTCAAACCGCTGAATCACTTACAAATGCCTTCTACCAGCACCTACAGGACTGCATGGATCAGGCAATCCCAAACAAATCTAAGACTCTCTGTACCAAAGGCAAGCGTCCAGTCTGGTGGACCCCAGCCATAAACAAGCTCTACAACAAAAGGAGGAAGCTACTACAAGATAGAGCAAAATCCTTGAAAGGTAAGACACCTTTGATCATTATAAGTAAAAAACTAAGAGCTCTCATAAAATCATCCAAGGCTAATTTTGAGAGAAAAATCGCCAAGGACACAAAAGACAATCATAAAGCCTTCTTTAGCTATGTTAGAAACCTAGGAGGAAACTCCCAGATATGCTCAGAATTAGTCCATAATGATGTGAAGATTACTGAACCTACACACATTGCCAACATACTGGCTGACAGGTTTAGTGCAACTTCTCCCCCCCTTCCCCCCCAAAAGGAGAGATATCTATACCAGAGGATTGTATCCCCCCAAACATCTCCAACGCCCAGGTGAGAACAGCTCTCTCCAAGGCAAAAAACACAGCATCCATGGGTCCGGATGGTGTCCCCGGCTGTGTGCTCCATGAACTCAATGAGGAATTAAACCCACAGTTAGGACAGCTGTTTAATCTTAGCATCAACTCAGGATACGTACCCAAGGAGTGGCGCACGGCGACTGTGGTCCCACTTCATAAGGGCGGTGCCTCCACCGACCCTGGAAATTACCGTCCCATTAGCTTGACAAGCCTTATCTGCAAAGCCATGGAGAGGATCATAATGGAACTCATAAATAAAGACATAGGGAACTTTCAGACCTTGGATCCAACCCAGTTTGGCTTTGTCAAAGGCAGATCATGCCTTTTAAACTTGGTTGACTTTTTCGAAAAGTTGATGAGGGAAAGGCAGTCCATACAGCCTACCTCGACCTGGCAAAGGCCTTCGACACAATACCTTACTCAGGTATCATCGAAAAACTCATTAGCTTGAATGTAAACCCATACATCACAAGATGGGTTGCAAACTGGCTAAGTGACAGAACCCACAGGGTCAGAGTTGCTGGAGCCATGTCAGACTCAAAGCCTGTCACAAGTGGTGTACCACAGGGCTCAGTCCTGGGTCCACTCTTTTTCGGCATCTACTTTTCTGAAGTACAAGCAAACACAGGAGGGTTATGGCTGACAAAGTTTGCAGATGACTGTAAACTGGGCGCCATAGTCGAAAACACTTCTGACACAGATATCCTTCAGAAGGGCCTCACAGAAACGGATAACTGGTGCCAGAGCCATGGCCTAAAATTAAACACCAAGAAATGCATAGTCATACCCTTCGGGAAAAACAAGGTTACCCCTAGCTATCATATAGGTGGCAATCCACTGAGCACAGAAGAAGTCATCAGGGACCTGGGGACCCAGGTTGACACTAGCCTTTCATTTGACACTCATGTTGCTAAAGTAGTCAGGAAAACCTTCTACATTGCCCACCTGATCATGAAGGATTCACATCTAGATCAAGGGAGGTCATCGTCCCCCTGTACTCATCACTCATTAGACCTATGATTGAGTACAATGCCCCATTCGGAATGTATCTGACCCGACACCTGCAGCAGCTGGAAAGGCCCCAAAAGTTCCTCACCAAGAGGATAAAGGGTCTCAAAAATATGTCTTATGCTGCCCGACTGAAAGAACTCCAGCTCTATTCAGTCTCATACCGCTTGCTCAGAGGTGACCTGTGCCTGACATATAAGGCCATGTCAAATCCAGATTTGATGAATATGCTTCACCTCAAAAAATCTAGATCCCTCAGAAACACAAGGGCGGGAGACTTAAACCTTGACACGGTTATTAATAGGATGTGCTGGAGGGACAGATTCATCACCCAGAGACTCCCTATGCTGTGGAACAAAATCCCGGTACATGTGAGGCAGAGCACCTCGCTGGCCTTGTTCAAGAGGAATCTTGACCAATGGATGGGAGATCGCAGATATACCCCAGGGATTACTTCAGTGTCACTGCTTGACAGAGGCACAGCAAAATAATAGGCATAGTTTTATTCAAACTAAAGGGGTGGCGAAAGCCACATATCTATGGGCTAGGCTTATAAATGCCCTAGGGCAGATAGCCTAGTATCAACCTATGAACCTATGAACCTATAAGGGGGTGTCATACAGGAATGAAGAGGTCACTGTCTCCCTCCACTCCTCGCTCATTAGGCCAATCAGCAGGCACAATGGCTCATTTGCCGTGTAACTAACTAGACACCTACAACAACTGGAAAGGATGCAGGTGTACCTCATCTGTAGGACCCGAGACATGAAACAACTGTCTGACGTAGAAAGAGGCCAAAACCTCCAAGTGTTCCCAGTCACATCTAGGGTACTTACAGGCAATCCCTCCTTGACTGGCAATGCCATGTCTGCCCAGCTGTGTTACACATGCCACAGCTAGGAAACCCCAATCTGTATGCACTACATGCCATGGATACCTCAAGCACATTACAACATTCAACAGAACATGCTTGCAGACAGTCCATAACCCATATACTGGCCACATTATGGATATATGCTGCATACATGTCAAAGCACCTCACTGTCCCTCTTCAAGAGAAATTCAGATGAGTGGATGGTGAATATAACTGTCAACCTGGGGATCACTCACATGGCAGTATTTGATAGATGCAGTGCTGACAAATGTCAGGTGGCATGATGCCAGAGTACTCCCATGGGCTAAGCTTATAATGACCTCATGGCCATTAGTGTGCTACACACATATGAACACATGGACCCATAACACTCAGTACTGGCAAATATGTGTGTGTCTGTGTGTATTACTGTGTATACAACTGTTTGTGAGGATGTAAACCTGTAGTTGACATTACTTTGTGGACCTTCCACCCACTCCACCTCCCATTGCCATACTCTTCACTGCTGGTGATGTTATTCACTATAAGGGTGCCTTGTAACACTCTTCGCCCTGTACTTTCCATGGAGCATGTGGTAACTGCATTACACAATACTAGCAGGATTACGTAGGTGGGGGTTACACCCTAAGTCCTGGGAAATGTGAGTATGTATGTGTGTGTGTGTGTGTGTGTGTGTGTGTGTGTGTGTGTGTGTGTGTGTGTGTGTGTGTGTGTGTGTGTGTGTGTGTGTGTGTGTGTGTGTGTGTGTGTGTGTGTGTGTATGTGTGTGAGTCCCTAAAAGTAAGCATATTTGCATGAGACAGCATTTTGAGGGTTTAGTCTCCACACACCCTGCACATTGTCATACTGTACAAGGGCTGGTGATGTTGGCCACAGTACAGGAGCCATGGAACAGTCATCACCTTACAGTCTGTGTTGCATGCAGTAAATGCATGTCACTGTAGTAGCAACGACTGCATAACCAGGAGTTCTAATCTGAGGAAGCCCAATTCTGTAAACATTTGCGTGTCAGTACAGTATCCTTTGTTTAAGTACTATGTCTACTTGAAGGGTGCTCTCACATTTTAGACTGTGGTGCTCCAACTACATGTCCCAAGGTCCACTGTATGTGATCTGCTGTCTCCATCAACCTTACAATTATCTGACAATCTTTAGCCCAATATGGCCAGTGCTGTGTGTATGAACTATGTAACAGTATGCCCTGACTGACAAGATAGTCAGGGCTGCTAAACCAGGTGTGTCAAATGTGTGTGTGTGTGTGTGTGTGTGTGTGTGTGTGTGTGTGTGTGTGTGTGTGTGTGTGTGTGTGTGTGTGTGTGTGTATGTGTGTGTGTGTGATGGGTTCTGCTTCAGTTTGCAGAAAAAACATTTCCCAGGAGTTCATTTGACCGAGACCAAATTGGCAAAAGCTAAAATTGCAAATGAATCATCTTGTGGAAATTCATTTCACCAAAATGCATAGTGGCAGTGTAAATGCCCTTTTCCCCACTGTACACCTGTACAGGAATATTAGAGTTAGTATATATAGTTGGTGTTGGTTGTTGGGAGTACAGCCCCCCCACATCAGGGTAGTGTTGTGTGTATCTCCACATGTAGTGTGGTTTTATACTGTCAAGTCTATGTTAAGAGGGTAAGATTTGTTAATCTAACTACACCCTCCAATGCCCCCCACATCACCACTATTTATTCCAACTCCAAAATTGCACTGCAGTGGGGAAAAGGATATATATCCTGCCTCTACTATTTTCAGTAAAATGAAATTTGGTGGACTGATTATTTAGTGATTTGAGGTATTGGCAATTCAGTCTTGGTGGAATTAGATCAGCAACAATGGGTTCTCTGCAAAGTGAAGTACATCCATGTGAACAGGACTCTGTGTGTTGCATCAACACAAAAGCCTCTGTGTGTATGTTATTCACAAACATTTGTTGTGTGCCAGCCAGTACACTTACCATTGTCCACTGTATAAGAGCTGCTTACATCAGCTACCATGCACTTATCTGTATATACCCTTCAGACCTATCAGCCAAGTGGCACATGCAATAACTGTTATATAGACCTGTTACTTGTGTTCCGCTGTACCTTGGATATGACACAGTTAATATGTTACCACACTGCCAGACCCCTTGTAGGAAAGGACAGCAGACCAACATCCTCCTGACACACAGACACCTAGAATACAAACAGAATACATTATGGAGACAACATTTAGTCAGTGTTAATAACAGCAATAATGCATCATGGCTGGACAGCTACACACCCCAACATGTAAGCATTAAACATGCCAGCTGACAACACTTTAAACAGCATTACATTGCAAAAATGTAGTACATTCACCCTGTGCATCAGAACCGTATTAGCATGTCCCTGCATCTATGGTATGGATTAACAGGATGTAGCACAGGTATCATCATATCACAGGGTGTGGTGTAGTTTTGTCAGAGGTCTAGGCTGAGCTATTTGGTTGACATCATGTGTGTGGGTTAGGGGCTTGCCTATTTAATGGGCTGTGTAGAGGTGGTGTGTGTAAGTATGGAGGTGCCCTAGCTGTGATGGTGATGTGTGTGTGTGTGTGTGTGTGTGTGTGTGTGTGTGTGTGTGTGTGTGTGTGTGTGTGCGTGTGTGTGTGCATGGCTGCACACAGTTCTGTCATGTGGCTGCCCCGTACAAGGGTATGTTAGACAGTTGTGGACTGTACATGGCAGGGTGTACAGTTTACTGTGTCTGGCCACTGACATGGGAACTGGGCCTTCCAGGGATTGCACAGACACCACCAGGCAGAAAGCCATATATGGTACTCTCCTCTGATGATGACAATTGTCTGCTGGATCCACATCCCTGTTGGGAGTGGTCAGGACCACATGCCCATGGCCTGCTGCATCTTGATGTGGACAGCACCGCCCCTGCAGTGGAGTTGCTGGTACTGCCACTACAGGAGCAGGAGTGAAATGTTGCATGTCAACATAGACCTTCAGCTGTTCGTGGAGCTGTCCCATATTCACGTGGATCATGTCCTACTCCCACCACATTCTTTAGCACAGACAACCCACATTTGAGGATTGTCACATCTCACCCAACCATCTGTCCTTGACCACTGCATAATAATGGTGGGCATCTGCAAGATCATGGATGTTGTCACATACAGCAGGAAGAGTAGCCCTCTGGAGCCTCAGACCATCTCTGGTGTAATGTTCAATATGTACCTGTGACTCCATGATGGTCTGAAACATGCATCTGATGACACCTGCTGTGGCAGTTGTGGCTGGGTCATTATGGGCAGCAGTCCTCCTACGAGCACCCCTGTCCATCCGCCTGTTTGGGACCTCACCTGTTATCTGCCTATGGCTGGTGTCTACAGACACACTTGCCATAATTACCACATTTTCCTGTCCCATGCCATCACCCACCAATTGTCCCTCATCTATCGCCACTGGTGATGGAGTATGTGTGGGCAGTGTGTCTGTGTGTGTGGGATTGGGGTGGACAAAAGTAGGATGATAACCAGTGGCACAGGTTCAGCCCCTGACTATCCTGCCTGTGTCTCACCATGCCTGTCATCATTGTCAGAGTCTGCAGAGACACTGACATCAGTTTCCCTGCAGGAAGGACCTTGACCCACATCGCCACCTGGGGAAGACAATATATGTAAAGTAATACCTTTATATTATAGTTTACTTACACACACACACACACACACACACACACACACACACACACACACACACACACACACACACACACACACACACACACACACACACACACACACACACACACACACACACACACACACACACACACACACACACACACACTTACACATGAGATGGTGCAAAGATATTACACAGACCTCACATTACCCAATAAATGACATGCATAACACACAGCACTCAACATCATGCATTGCAGACATTCTTAATCCCTGTTATTAACAATATATACATCTCTAGGATGCATGAGTCATGTTAGTAGGTGATGTCCCTTCCCACTGAACACACTGCACCATGTATACATTATTGCTGTGCACCTGTATAGCACACTGAGATCTACTGTAGTCCATACCTCAAAACTGTACAAATCATTGCTGAATGTGTAGATGTCTGGCAGTTACATTTGCTCTGTTCCTCACAACCCCTATGTGTTTGTCTGACACATAACTAGCATGGTATGAGGACTGATGTCACTAGTTAATGACTAACATTTGATTTGCAGATCTCATCATCAGCAGTGCATGTTTGTGCAATAAAATCCAGTTACACCAATGACCTTCATAGCATAATGTGGATATGAGGAGAGTGCACACACCTGTTGACATGCCAGCCTCTTCTACAGTATGAAATGGGGACACACTACTGCATTTGAAAACATTGCACACACCTGATATGTGACATATGACCTGTGCAATACAATCAAGAGCCAAATAAATGTATTAGCTGTGAAGATACTGAATGAGATGCGTACAATATGGGGGTTGAATAAGTGGGAACACCCTTAAACCAATCATTTGTTGATGCACCTTTTATGTGAACTACAGCAGTCAGTATTCCTGGGAAGGGGTATACTATTATGGCACAACTTGACTTGGCATTATTTGGTCTGTCTTCCCTTCAAAGGTCTCCCATCTCTGCCAAACTGCAAGGCCAGCTCATGTGCACAGCCCTTGGAGGTCCCACAGGGGCTTTACTATTGTTGTTGAGTCTGGGTTATGTCTGGCCTAATTCATAACCTTGAATGTGAGATACAGCCATTCTTAGCTAGCTTTGGATATATGCTTCAGTTCACTGTTGTGTTCGAAGCTGAAACCCCTCTCCACCTTCAGCCTTATTGCAGATGCTTGACAACTTTGGGCCACAAGTCAATGTAATTTTGCAGTGTTCCAAATTCCCTCCACCATGTCTACATGCCTAGTTCCAGCTAATGAACAGCAACCCTAAAGGTGTACCCTGGCACCAGCAAGCTTCAAGTTGGGGATGGTGGCCCTGAGTTGTTGCTTGTGCACCACACATATCTTTATGAATACTGTCTGTAGGTGTTGCTGCATTTTTCCTGGCAGCCTCTCTGACCAGTTTTCTACACCATTTGTCATCTGTTTTGGATGGGCACCTGTTTTCTTTCAACATCACTGTTGTCCCATATTTAATACACCTCTAAATTACTGTCTGCACTGTTTTCCATTGTATATGCAATGGTTAGGTAATGTTTTTTTCCCTACTCCTGACTGATACATTTCAGATATGGGATCTCTTTAATACTTTGTAAGATGTGTGTAAGCCATGGCTGCTTGTGTTGCAAGCAACTGAGGAAATGTCATGAACATACTTCTTGGACAGCATACCATTACTTGGTGTGACATTGAGGCCCTGTACTTGATGGCAGGTGTGTACTCAAGTAGAATGAATGCTGTCAATACATCACAAGCTGCCTCCACAATATATTATTTTGAGTGTGTCCACACATATGCATCCAGTGTTTTGTAAGGTTTGTATACCCCATATTTGTTGTCCTAACATATAATTCTTTTTTACACATTAATTGTTCATGTTAGGATCACATTACAGGTGTAAAAGATATGGAATGTATTATTGTGGTCTGTCGTTGTATATATCAGGAACAGTTGCCATCTTAATAGGTGTGTGGACACTGTTATATCCACTGTATAAGGGTAATGTTTCATACATGTCCCTACTATAGCCCATTTGTCCCACCATTTTGTTTCTCTCTGTCCACACATCTTGCACTGACAGGTTGTGAGGTATATTGCAGAAATCTTACATACCCTTCAGATATGACACCATGGTGACCACTGTGATGCAATGCAGTTAACACCAACAAAACTGAACATGTACATCATGCATTATGGGTAGGTGTGATAAATGGTGCATGGCAAATAGCATGGCCTTAACATGGCCGGTGTATTGGCAAACCTCAACAAAACAATTCCATACTCACCAGCTACAAGTTGCTGCCCCAGCTGTATACCAGACGGAGCTAAATAGTTGTGGGAGAGAGGTAATGTCAGTAGCCACTTAAGTGGCCTTGGTACAGGGTGGAAGCAGCATTTCAGCACATTAACACTACAACCCCCTATACTACAAAATATGCTGGCCATCACCATAGATGTGCACGTCTGTGCATTACTAAACACCTGCAAGACCTACTATCTCATCTGACATATGCATGTAGATACTAAACAGATAGAAATGGATAAGCAACCATGTTCTAGTAATGTGTACTGGGGCCTTACCTGCATGCTCCTCGTCCATTGTGTGGGTGCAAGCCACCTCCATAATGCTATCTTCAGCTTCATGGGTTGTGCATTGGGTGGGTGCCCCAACATTGGTGAGGAGCTCCTTGGTGGGTGTCAGTGGGGGCTGGATGGCTGGGCCCCCACCTGTGACTAGCCAGTCCCTTGCTGCACCAGCAGCCCATTGACAAGCATGGCGGATGAGGTTGCTGGCCAAATGCTGCATCTGTTCATAAGTTCTGCTGTACAGGTGGACATCATTTACCCTGTGGACCAAATCATTCCACAGGACAGTCCTCTCCTGTACATCTTGTGCTCTCTGCCCAAATAATAACCCATAATGTTCTATCACAAATTGGGTGATTATGTAATTTTCACCAACAGAGAATGCCAGGACACAAGGCCTCTGCATGTTACCTGGGAGACATAAACAGGAAAAAAGGACACAGGACCTTATATGGTTGTCAAATTGCACATCAACAGTGGATATTACTTGCAAATAACCCAAACTACACCATAACCCTCTAATCTATCATGGCTATAGCAGCTTGAATTACACTCCTGACCCTGAGCTATATTAATCCCCCCAGTGTTGGACACTTAATTGCATAATCATCTATTCTTCATTCATTTCTGTGTAGAGAGATGACAGTGGCCATCTTCCGTGTAGATGGTGGCAAGTCTGTGTTTGACTGTAAGTGTGTGATGGAGCTGTGAGCACATGCCTGAGTTCATGTAGGAGGCAGACAGTGATGTTATTATGCACCATGGAGACTTGCTGTTGTTGCCATCAGTTTGCAATGTGTACATGCTCACCTCACTGAGGGGAGGAGTGTGGTTGATGTGCATATCCCCTTATACAAATGGGGTGGACAGGGTGGTTATGTTCCCACTTAACCTGTCTGATGCAGGTTGCCTATATCCATGGCATGTGTGTATGAGGTGTGCTTTACCCCCAGTACAGGGAGAATTGTGTTATTGCCTCAGACTGGCAACATATGTGGAGACACGGTTGAAATCATCCTTGCTGGTGTGGATGTGTCTGATTTGTAGTCATAGTCAGCCTTACAGGAAGTCACCTGAGAACTTACATGCTTGCTTAGATAGAGCTGAACTTGCTTCCAAGTTATTGCCTGCACCTATATGTCCCTGTACAGCAAATATAGTAACCTATTATGTGGTTTGTGAATTGCTACTGTCCACCAAAGGGGATTACTCTGCCTTGGTGGAGGCTAGTTTTACAGGTCAGGTACTGCTGAGTGCATATAGCTACAGTGGATATAAAGTGTACACACTCCTGTTACAATGTCTGGTATTTGTGCAATTGAAACATGACACCACAATAACTCATTTCAAAACAATTCCCACCTTAAAGTGACCTATAGCCTGCACAATTCAATTGAAAACATAATTTGGTCTGTGAAAAACATATGGAAATAATAATCAGTACAATAAGCCAATTGAATGAGTGTGCATACCCTTAAACTGATATGTTTTGTAAGCACCTGTTGAGATGGTTACAGCATACATTAATCTTGGTTTGGACTCTAACATCATGGCATATCTTCAGTTGGCAATAGTTTCTCACCTTCCTTGAAACAGCTTTGTTTGTTTTCTTTAGTATTGTGCAGGTTAGGAGTCACATTCAAGTTGAGAAACATTTTGAAATGATTTTCTGTGGTCTCATTGTCATACAGCACACAAACCTGAAATTCCAACAGGGGTGTGTTCACTTTTGATATCCACTGTATATAGATGTTGCTATAGCTGTTAGTGGTAGGCATAGACAGAGGGTCATAACTCAGTTAGACACTTCTCCGATTACTACCTGATAATCATGCCTACTGTAGTACCCATATCAGTGTTAGGTCAATGCAACAATCTGTAGCTATACACATTTATGTCTGTTGTATGCACTGACACTGATATTACACACATGTGCAACATGCACAACCTATTTAGCTGACTGTGGGAAAGCCATGTTATTAGTTTTGTGCCTTCCAGCTGAACATATGCATACATACATGTGCTCAGGGGATACCTGGTATACATTTCTGTTCTATGTTAGTAGGGCACGCTGTATTTACTGTCTTGCTGCTCAATCATACTTCTCAACCTGTTATAGCAGGACTTCTGGACAATGACACACATAAATGGGTGACAAAAGGGACATCACTATTGATAGTGCATTAATATAGCTGCACCATACATTAGTAAGTTGATTGCACAGCTGGCTTTGACATCACTGTGATAACCTGGGAGATTTCCAACAGTCATAAGTAGGCTATTATGTTATGTTGTCATTGCTCACAGACTTGTCAATGGTTTGGCTAACATAACACAAGTATATGTGTATGTGACTATAGATATCAGTCACAAATGTGCTTATTGTCCAGAGGAACACTATACAATTTAATGTTATTAACTCAATATATCACATGCAGTTCAACACACATGTCTGCAACAAGTTCTTTACTATGCACATGCCGTATACCGGTCTCTTAGATTTACAAGATGAACATGTATCATACTCATATTCCCAGGTAACATATGGATATGGGCAACATCCCATTAAATGGCCTAGTGATGGCACAGTCACAACTGCTTGACAGACAACCCAGCGGTTGTCATATGTGAGCTGTCCTTTCACAGGGTGTCAGGCTCCTGAGCTGTGATCCTACCTCGCAACCTCTTAGAGCATCACATCTGGACAAAGCCTATAATGATGAGGGAATAAATAGAGACAGATTTTAAATATTCCTGTTACAAACTTGGAAAGTTTGTAGAATTATACATTTTGCATTACCGTAAATATTCTTAAGGATGTGGAGTCTTAAACTGAAGTGCTTGTCATTACTTAATGACTGCAATATTCAGCTATTTGCCAGAAAAGTACAGATTTCAGGAGGAACAGACAAAAAATTATGATGGGAAAATCTGGACCTTCTGTGAAGATCTGTACAGTTGAGAGATATGGCTGTGATCAATCCCACTGCAGAGACGGCCAGATGCTATGGTCATAGCAGCTGTTCAGCAGGACATTAGTACAGCAAGTCTTGTTGGGACATATATTCTTCCAAATCCTATTTCCTATTATTACAGACCAAGTACTACATTCAATTACATACTAACATGTTTCACATATGTTTTTTTCCCTTCTCTTTTCTGTTTTCCATTTTTTGCTTTTATTTGTTTTCTCTCTCTCTCTGTGCACTACAGGGATACAGCTAGTTTGAATAGGTGGCAGCATGGCGTTTGTAGGTGATGCTCATGACCAGGTGATGATCTGTTCATCAATTGGTTTTCCCCACTTGTTAATTGCATGCAGAACAGCTGT
>NC_056728.1:673827632-673925132 GCF_019279795.1 Protopterus annectens
TAGGGATTTATACCTAGTTTAGTGAGCTTATCTATAATTCCAGAGTGGGGGATGGTGTTGAAAGCCTTGGTGAGATCTAGATAAGCTGTGTGAACCATTTTACCCTCATCTAAGGCTTTGGTGACTGCTTCAAAGAAGTCAATCAGGTTTAGGAGAAATGATCTGCCTTTTACAAATCCAAACTGGGTAGGGTCCAGAGTTTGGAGATTACTTATTTCTTTGTTTATGAGTTCCATGATGATACGTTCCGTGGCCTTTCAGACCAGGCTCGTCAGGTTAATGTGGTGGTAGTTCCCGGGGTCTGTCATGGCTCCCCCTTTGTGGAGTGGGCTAACCGTCACGGTGCATCATTCAGTGGGTACAAAGCCTGAGGTGAGGCTATGATTGAACTTGGTGCTTAGGTAGGGTGCCAGTTCATTCTGTAGTTCATGTAAAATGCAGCCTGGGATATTGTCAGGTCCCATGGATGCTGTGTTCTTGGCTTTGGAGAGTGTGTTTTTTACCTGTGCAGCCGTGATTATAGGAACTTTGCATTCTTCTGGTATAGAGATGGGTCCTCTAGGGGGTGAGAGGGGGGTAAAGTTAGCACTGAACCTATCTGCTAGGATGTTGGCAATATCAGTTGGATCTGTATATTTAGTGCCATTGTGCTGTAACTCAGAGCAGATCTGAGTGTTCCCCATTGAGATTTTTGACATAGCTATAGAATGCTTTGTGGTTGTCATTAGAGTCAGTGGCAATTTTGTTTTCGTAACTAGCTTTGGAGGATTTTATGAGGGATCTCAGGTTCTTACTGAGGTTGATCAGGGAGTTCCTCCAGTCATGGGATATTACTCTTTTTTGCAACAGTTTCTTTCTTCTGTTGTAGAGTTTGTTTATGGTAGAGGACCACCAGATTGGCTTCCTTTTTTTGGAAAATAACGTCTTGGTTCTATTAGGGATAGCATGATCCATGCACTCGTGTAAGTGCTTATAAAGTGCATTTGTGTAAGATTCAGCAGTCATACCTCTATTGTCCACCTGCATGGGTGTCATGAAGTTTGCCACTTCTGTCTTAAGAAGTGTGAAGTTGGCTTTGGAGAAGTTTTTTATGATGGTTTCCCTAATTGGGGGTGGGATGTGGATGTCTAGGCTGATTAGCTTGCGGTCAGATCTAACCAATGAGGAATTGACCTCTGGTGTGGAACACCGGTTTCCCATGTTGGTAATGACCAGGTCTAGGATATTGCTGCCCCTGGTGGGGGTGTGAATAAGTTGATCAAAGGTGCTGGAATTTATGAATTCTAGAAAACGTTGAGCAAAAGAGTTGGTACATGAGTAGTTTTCCCAGTTAATGGTGGGGTAGTTGAAATCGCCCATTATTAGGGTGTTTGGCTGTACCATAATACTTTCCATTGTATCAAGAAATGAGGAGTGGGAATCCTGGGGCATTGTGGGGGGTCTGTAGCAAGCAACAATTTGGATTGCGTTCTTGCCCAGAGTTAGTTACACTTGGATAATCTCGGATGCATTATGCTGTGCAACTAGCCTGGAGGTGTGGATATCCTTAATGAATATGGACACTCCTCCACCTTTAGTGCTTTGTTCTGGGTTAGGTGGCCGAAAGGTATGGTATGAATTGTAGCCTGGTAATGCAGGGGTGCTCTCTGGAGCTTTGAACCAGGTCTCTGTCACTGCACAGATGTCAATGTTCTCCATTTTAAGGAGTGCCTCGAGTGAGTGTATTTTGAGGTTTAGACTTCTAGCATTGAGTAGCATTACCCTCAGATTTTGCTTGCTTGTACCTGTTATGGTGGTGAATTTGTCATTTGAACCTTGCCTAAAAAAGGCACTATAGGTGTGGCAAGAGCCTTAGCCAGTATCCAGAATCCTAAGGGTGACAGATGCAGGCCATCTCTGGCAAAGCATCATTGTCGGTCGATCATGTCGTCCCAGACAGACAAATACTGGATCCCCTTAGAATGACACCAGAAGCTTAGCCAATTGTTGAAGTCAATCATTTTGTCCTTGTACTGTGGTATCATTCTGGGTGATGGCAGAATGCTACTCAGGGTTAGGGTCATAACTGCCTGGGATACAAGATCGGAGAGCTCCTCCATGTCTGTTTTCATGTAGTCCAGGGAGGTACGTATCAGATCATTCACACCAACATGGACAATGACAGTGTCATATTTGTACTTATTGTGGAGTGATCTGAGTGCATGCTTTATGTGGCGGATCCTGGCACCTGACAGGCAGCTGACAGTAACTTTCTCCTTGTTTAGTCTAGTGAGTGGAACATCAGTGTGCCTGACTATAGAGTCACCTATTACTAGAGTGTGGGTACATTGTTATGCCTTATGGGCTGTAGTTGAGTGGCACACTGATTTTGTTGGCTATGTCTCATTTGGGTTGTGTTGGGGGGTGGAGTTTTCTTGAGTTTATGCTTTGGATGTCCCTGATGCTTGGGCAGGTTTTTATTGAGAGCCTCGGCGAATGTAGGTGTGTGTTTTGTGTTTCTATGTGTGTGTTTTGGTGGTGTAGGTTTTGAGGGACTATGTAATGAGTGTGGTGTGGTGCAAGCGTTTACCTTCTCCTCTTGACTGTCTGGTCCAGTCTTGAGTAAAGAGAACTTTGCTTCCAGTTTGGCTATATAAGTGCATCTCTCACAGGTTGTAGTGTTGGGTGGTAGGAGGAGAGGGTTGCCTATGTACATGAGGCAATTGCTGCATTGCCCCAAGATGCCCAGATTCATCAGGTAGACAGGAGAAATCACTGGGAGCTGACCCTTAGACATGCCTGGATAGGTGCTTATTATTAAGTACTAAAAATTGCTTTCCGCTAGTTATTAGAATCAAAACTAAGCTAGAAGGCTTCCCTCCAACACAGAAGGGCTTGGGGTTCAGAAGCCTACAAACAGTCTAGACAACTTAACAGGAAAGGCGGGAAACAAGCTTAATTTTTTTTTGTTCTCTTTCCCAGATGCTCTCTTTGTACACAGTAGGAGTGCCTGAAATCAGAATATGATCTCACTGCACTCAATTGAGTGATCAAATGAGATGGGCCCAGAAGGAGTATCCAAATACAAATTTACAAGAGGGGCGGGCAGTTTCAAAGGCCACTAAGATTAACACCAAAACAGAAACAGGGTGGGTGGGGAACTAACTGAAGAACAGAGTCAAAACTTCCACTTGAGTTATTATTCATGCACCACAATTAAATCAATTTAAATACTGTATTGTTTAAAAAAAGTGCAGATAAAAGGTACTTAAATTCACTTATACAGCCAGTTGAATACAGCTAGATCTTAACCTGCCAAAACTGAGGTTTTTTAGCAGAAAATATTTCAAACTGTACAACTTAAATAGTCAGCGACAGGAAATCAAATAATGTGGCTACCCCCACACCTGCAATTACTAACAGTCAATACAATTTAAGCAAGCACTAACTGAAGAACAGAATCAAAACTTCCACTTGAGTTAATATTCATGCAACACAATTAAATCAATTTAAATACTGTATTATTTGAAAAAAAGTGCAGATAAAAGGTATTTAAATTCTCTTATACATCCAGTTGAATACAGCTAGATCTTAGCCGGCCAAAGCTGAGGTTTTTTAACATCTGCATCTGTCTCAATGTATGACAGAGATATGTCCAGTCTACCCTTTTGTTTGTGCCTCTGCCCCCAAATGATGTCAGGCTTTGCCAGATGTCAATGAGGCTCAGATGTGTTTAGTATCATTATTTCTGCGACCCCTAACCAGGAAAAGCCTGAAAGACACATTTCTTGCCTTCATTCCTGCTACCATCCCAGTGATGTAATAGACCAACACACGTCAGGGAAGAAGCCATTGATATGAGTCCTGAGCCTGTACATTCTAAAGTGGACTGTACATGTGAGAGGCCTGTGTATATCTGGCCATTGTTAACAGACTGTCAAGACTATGTACACATGTCATCTGTACATGTTATTTGGGCTGTGTATGGAGTGGCGTGGATGTAAGTATTATGTCTCCTTCTTTATCTGACTGTGCATGCTGCTCCAGTTTCTGCTGACCTATTGGCTGTATGTGTTTGTAGGGGCAGACTGAGATATGTCCTGTACCAAGGTCAGGATTAAGACTACACTGAGAATTGGGACTGTATATGTAGTGCTAGTGTGTGAGTGGCAAACAATGATGTATTTGTTCACACAGTCCATATACTCTACTGTTCACTTGACCTACCAGTATGTGACTGCGACTGTGGTGATATTGGTTGTGAATATGTACTTTCACACTGGTGTCTGTTTGTCAGTGCTGTTACATCCCTGTAGTGCCTGATATATTTGCAAATACATGTGTAATTATCCATAGCAGATTTCCTATTTCAATTACTTGTGCTATTTCACTAAATATATGTTAGAGCACACATGAGGGTGTTACTACAGCAACTGTGTTAGCTTATCTATGCCAGTACTTCAGATACATCCTCATTTTCATGGCTTCCACCCTCCACTTTGTCAGCCTTGGTCCAGATTCATTGCAATAAGCGGTTCTGAGCATACCTCTCAACTGGCTGGATTGTTTCAGGATGTCCAGGTTTATTGCTTATATTTCTGGTCTGTTTTACAGATTATTCTCATTTCTCTGGTAAATCACTGTGATGATATGATTGTTGTCAGAAAATTAGGACATATCTTTCATTTACCTACATCACATCCATCAGAATTTGTATTCTGAAACAAAATGTGTCACTCTGTTAAGAAGAGTACATGGGGCACAATGACCTCTTCTTTTCTGGATGCTAATGCATTAGTACTGAGATGTGTCACATAGAAGGACCTTCTGACCACAGAGGCAATGTGGTGGTCAAAAGAGACATTGCTGTCAACCTGTGTACCGAGATCTCTTATAATTCCTCCTTTCTTCAGGGGAGTACCATCGATGTAGTAATTCATGGAAACAAGGTTTTTCCCATATGGGATGACAACACATTTTCTGACATTGAGCTTAAGGCAATGGCTCTGACACCAGTCATTGGTCTCAGTGAGGCCTTTCTGCAGGATGTCAACATCACTTGGGTAGTTAATAATAGCTCCCAACTTGCAATTGTCTGCAAACTTTGTCAGCCAGAGTCCCTTCATTTTGGCATGGACTACAGAGAAATTGATACCAAACAAGAGAGGACCCAGGACAGAACCATGTGGGACTCCACGTACGACTGCTCAGCAGTCTGACTTGGAGTCAGCTATTTTCACACTGTGAGTTCTATCTATGACCCAGTTTGCAACCCACCTAGTGATATAGGGGTTGATGCCTAGCTTAGTAAGTTTTTGTATAATTCCTGAGTGGGAATATTATCAAAGGCTTTGGCCAGATCAAGGTAGGCTGTATGTGCCACCTTGCCTTCATCCACTGCTCAGGTGACTGACTCCAAGAAGTTGATTGAGCAGGTATTACCTACCCTTCACATAACCAAACTGTGTGGGATCCTGAGTCTGCAGATTCCCATATACCTCTTTATTAAGTGCATGATGATGCAGTCCATAGCTTTGCATAACATACTTGTCAGGCTATTGGGGCAGTAGTTTCCAGGGTCTGTAGATGCTCCTTCTTTGTGGAAAGAGGTGAATGTAGCAGTGCACAATTAAGTAGGGACAAAGCCTGAGGTGAGGCTGTGATTGAACAGGGCACACAGGTGAGGTGCCTGGTCATTCTGTAGTTCATCTAGAACACAGCCAGGGATATTGTCAGGTCCCCATAGAGGCTGCATTCTTGGTCTTGAACAGTGGTGTTTTAACCTGTGTAGCAGTAATACTGGGTGTCTGGCAGTGTACTTGTATTGTGATTTTTCTTTGGGGGAGAGAGAGGGGTAAAGTTTGCACTCAATATGTCAGCCAGTATATTGGCAATATTTGTTGGCTCAGTCTAGGAGGTACCATTGTCCAGTAGCTCAGAACAAATCTTTGGTATTGCCATGGAGATTCTTTACATATCTGTATAAGGCCTTGTGGTTGTCTTTACTATGTGCTCCAATTCTGTTTTCACAGCTAGCTCTGTAGTATTTAATGGGGGATCTCAACTTTAATTGAGGCTGATAAGGTTTTTTTCCAGGCTTGGGACTTCACCTTATTCCGTATCAGTTTCTTCTTTCTGTTGTACAGTTTCTTTATGGCTGGGGACCACTAGATTGGCTTCCTTTTTTTGTAGCGGATGGTCTTGGTTCTATTGGGTATGGTGGTATCCATGCATTTCTGTACGTGTTCATAGTGCATTGTTGTTTGAATCAGCAGTCATGCAACTAGTCTCTATTTGCATGACTACCATGAGGTGAGCTGCCTCTGTTTAAGGAGGCCAAAGTTAGCTTTGAAAAGGCTTTTCATGGTGTTTACCTGTGCAGGGGGGTGGGACGGCTGTGGATTTCCAAAGGCGATTACTTTGTGATCAGATCTAACAAGGGAGGAGTTGACTATTGGTGTACAGCAACAGTCGACCATGTTAGTAAGGACCAGGCCGATGTGCTAAGCAAGTGCATTGGTACACGAGAAGCTTTCACAGTTAATGGTAGGGTAGTTGAAGTCAACCAGTATGAGAGTGTTAGGTTGGACACTAATATTCTCCAGGGTATTTAGGGACATGGAATGTAAGTCTTGGGACATGTTTGGGGACCTATAGCAGGCTACATCCAGAACCACTGCCTTACCCAATGTTAGCTACACCTGCCGGATCTGTGATGCATAATGTTGGGCTACCACTCGGGAGGTTGTGCATCCTTTATGAATATGGAAATACCACAACCTTTAATGCTTGAGTCCAAGTTCTGCAGCCAAAAGATGTGAAATGAGTTATAGGCTGTTAGTGTAATGGGTGCTTCCTGCTGCCTTTAACTAGGTCTCTGTTACAGCAAAGATGCCATTGTTCCCCATTTTAAGGAATACTTCGAGGGAGTGCATTTTCAGACTTAGACTTCTGGGGTGCTACAGCATGACCCTCAGATTGCATGTGTTTGTAGATGTTATAAGTATGTATATATTTATTCACCTTTCTCTATATATGTGCGTATGCATATACATACATATATACATGTAGATATAGAGAACATGACTGATTCTACAGACTCCTTTCCCTACTGTTGAATGAATGTACTGACCGATATGTTTGGAAAATCATCACTGTTTTATAGAGCTCAGGTGGTGTAATGGTACATTGCTTTGCTTGTAGTTTATATGGCCTTGGCAGGACTTATTATTTTATTGCAGGCAGAACAGTTGCTGCTGAGGAGGAAGGGATAAGGGCAATATTTAAAAGATGTCCCTACTTTGGGCCCATTGACCCCCATTTTGACAGCATTTGGACAGATTTGTTGCAATAAGAGGTTCAGAGTATGGATCTGATGTCCGACTGCACTACATATGTATACATTTTATATATATATATATATATATATATATATATATATATATATATATATATATATATATATATATATATATATATATATATATATATATATATATATATATATATATATATATATATATATTTATATATATATATATATATATATATATATATATATACATATATATATATATATACATATATACATATATACATACATACGCACACACACACACACACACACACACACACACACACACACACACACACACACATATATATATATATATATATATATATATATATATATATATATATATATATATATATATGTATATGTATAACTACTAAAATTAACCGCACTCAAAAACATTGAACGAAGAGAAGAAATTTTAACTAAGAAATGAACTTCATGACAATAAAAGCATTCAAAAAAATAGTAAATCACACCAACAACTCTTGTAGAACTTTAGCGCTTTCGTCTTATTTATTATCAAGACTTCTTCAGAAAGACATGTTTCATAAGTATGAGCAACCATTTTCACTTCCTTTATATACATTAGTTCTAGCAGGCCATTTAAATTAATAACAGTTCCTTTCCAATAGTAAAGTGTGAACAAGCAGGGTGCTGTGTGCATTTTCATTAACATTACAATCGCAGTTACATAAGGTAAATTAGTCAGACAGTAATAGCCTTGTGGTGCAGTGTGCATACTAAAGGGGATTGTGTGCAAAAAGGGATCGTGTGCAAAAAAGGGGATTGTGTGCAAAAAGGGACTGTGTGCAAAAAAAAATAAATAAATATTTTTTTTTTTTTTTTTTTTTTATTGGGGAAACGGGAAGGATGACAGTCATGCTGTGATGATTCTAATATAAACACGTAACTTATGAGTCTTTGCCTCCAAAGGTAAGTAAAGAAGGGAACGGGGGACCACACCTGACCACACCAACTATACCCCCCGGTCTCACTATTTCACGCAGCCATTCAAGGGGTGATACCATCAAAACCAGCGCACAGCTGGTACCATCCGCACTGACAGTCTTCTGGGACACTCTGTCATTCATATGCTCCTTGTCATGGGCAGCCCCCTACCAGCCCCCCCTCAAGTCCACACCGCATTCCTCCCACTCCCCCATCAGGTGGCATACCCACACATTTCTCTACTCACACACCGATACCAAAGCATAGTAGGACTCTCTACCTGACTCCTCCACCTTCCCCATTCCCTTCTTTACTTACCTTTGGAGGCAAAGACTCATAAGTTACGTGTTTATATTAGAATCATCACAGCATGACTGTCATCCTTCCCGTTTCCCTAATAAAAAAAAATTTTTTTTTTTTTGCACACAGTCCCTTTTTGCACACAATCCCCTTTTTTGTACACAATTCCTTTTTGCACACAATCCCTTTTAGTATGCACATGGCACCACAAGGCTATTACTGTCTGACTAATTTACCTTATGCAACTGCGATTGTAATGTTAATGAAAATGCACACAGCACCCTGCTTGTTCACACTTTACTATTGGAAAGGAACTGTTGTTAATTTAAGTGGCCTGGTAGAACTAATGTATATAAAGGAAGTGAAAATGGTTGCTCATACTTATGAAACATGTCTTTCTGAAGAAGTCTTGATAATAAATAAGACGAAAGCGCTAAAGTTCTACAAGAGTTGTTGGTGTGATTTACTATTTTTTTGAATGCTTTTATTGTTACGAAGTTCATTTCTTAGTTTATATATATATATATATATATATATATATATATATATATATATATATATATATATATATAAATATGGGATTGGTACTGATCCCTGAAGGAACTTTTCACAAAAGCACAAACAGCCGGGCATACTTCCACGAAAGTGCTTTTTACAGAAAAAGCACTTTTGCGGAAGTATGCCTGCAGCTAGAGTGAGTCGTGGGGGAATGACGGTTGCGGAGATCTACTACGGTGCGGATAAGGGAATATTCCCTTATCCTTGCTGTAGTGCGATCTTGGAGTGAGAATTTTAATGTAGGGGGGTGTTGGGGGCAGAGCCCCCCACATGGGTGGTACAGGGTGGTTTGCCCCCTGCATAAAAGTAGATTTATTGTTGTTTTTTTGCAATGCACTTTAACAAAAGCACTTTTTTGGTGAAAGCGCTTTAGTTAAAGTGCGTTCAGTGGATTCGGACTATTGAACTTTTGTTCAATTGTCCTAGATCTATACACAAACACACACACACATATATATATATATATATATATATATATATATATATATATATATATATATATATATATATATATATATATATATATATATATATATATATATATATATATATATATATATATATATATATATATATATATATATATATATATATATATATATATATATATATATATATATATATATATATATATATATATATATATATATATATATATATATATTTATACATGTATATATATCTATATATATATATCTATATATCTATATATATATTTATAGATATATATACACATATTTACATATATATGTATATATTTATATTTATATATATATTTTGTTTTAGGTACATGCAGAGATATGTATTTATTTACTTTGATATATATATATATATATATATATATATATATATATATATATATCATATATGTGTATATTTTTTATATATATATATATATATATATATATATATATATATATATATATATATATAAATATATATACATATACATATATTATGTATCAATGTTTCCATATGCATATGTATACATCTCCATGCACATATACATTTATATATATGCACAAAACTTGACTACTTTTAACAAACCTTTTCCCTAAGTGTTGAAGGACTCTACTGAATGATATGTTTGAAAAAACATCAGACATTTCTACAGCTCAGATGGCTTAGAGGTAAGCTGTTGTGGCTATGGTATGCAGTGTCCTGGGTTCAAGCTTGCAAGGGCTGTTTATTTTGTTGTTGGGAAGAACAACTGCTGTTAGACGCAGAGTGATTAAGGCACTTTTAAGCAGTTGCAAGTGGGTTTGCATGGTGGTAAGCAATGCTAACTTCCGGTTAACTATTCTTACATACATTTAGCCTTAAAGTGCTTAATCTGTGTAGGCATCGCTTAGCACCATGCAAACTGCATACTCCAACTTACCCCTGTGCTAATTTCTTTAAAAGAAAAGAAAAAAGGGGTGATAGGAAAGTGGCAAAAAAGGGGAAATGAAGAGGGAAAAACCATGTGAAAACTAGCTAGGGATGTGCAGGATGGGTGTAGGGAAGGTCCATAGCTGTCCATTTCTCTGACAGCAACAGCTGTGCATATATACTGAATGTGGAGGCAAATTTGGACACTCAAACCCCTGAGAGGAGTGAGGACAACAATAATGTGTTGTGAAGCCTGTTAGACCAGATTACATGTGTCCAGTGGACATGTGTGTGAAATGGACAGCTATGTATGGGGCAACATTTTTTGGGGGGGAACAGATTGCCCTTTTTTTTTTATTAAGGTGAGAGTCGGATGTTGGGGAAAGATAGTAGGTATATTTGGGGAGGTAGGTTGGTACAAACACAGAAAAAACATACAAGACAGCATACAGGGGCAGTATATGACACATATGGGGGTAAACACCTTGGACGGGGAGGGGTGTTTGGTATTCAGAAGCCCATGAGCACCCAAATGGATACAGTGGGACTGAGGTTCCCACTCATGGGCAGTCACCACTGCACCTTCACAGCCCCAAAGGTGGCTATGCTGGGGGCTGAGCAGGAGGGCTCAGCTGACCCACTAAATGCACCACACAGCCCTCAAGTTGGTATACTAGCTCTCCAAATTCTTGGTAGAGCTCCCTATGCACCAGACCCCGGACCTGGCTTTGAGTGACAGGATCCTGTCCCTACCCACAGTATAAGCTCCATCCCCTGCGGCGGTTCCACCCAAAGTTGGTGCAGGACCAGCAGACAAGGAAGTCGTGGTGTGGGTCCCAGATGTGCTGGGGCCCAGTGCCATTGCCTGATGAGGTGGGAGAGGTGGATTTGCTGGGATTGGCCTTCCCTGACATGCTATGGTGATGCAGTTTTAGAACATGTTGGGACATCCTTTTGCCATGCATCTTGGACCCACTGGTCCAAGAGCTCCCTCTTCCTTCGCTTCAAGTTAGCAAAGTGGTGCCAGACCTGCTCAACAGTTCAAGGCATGCCAATGGCACTGATAAGATTGCAGGTGAGACTTTCCCAGGCCTTCGCCTTGCATTGGGAGCCCTGGTACTGGTCCTACAGCACTCTTATATCATGTTTTTTTACATGGAGTCCAAGCATGACCCTGTTCTCCTGTAGGCCCCAGAGCTGCACCTTAAAGTGCACACCCTCTCCAACACCAACCATAGTGCCTACAATGGGGAGGTACAACTGGTTTTGAGCTGTAATCCCACTTGTGAGGTTTAAATATGGCCGATTTCATGCCCTTTGCCATGCTTGGATGGTTTTGAATATGCTAGGCTAAGCTAAGCACAGGGCACACCCGCTTAGCTGGTATATGCATTGCTTAAAGAGGTAGATGCTAAGCACTACTTACTAGTGAGCAAATCCACTTAACTATGCTAATTCTTACTTAGAATTTATGTTCAAGCAATGCTTAAACTGGCTAAACATAGCTGAGCACAAGTTAGCATTGTTCAACTTTCCTTTTACAGACTATCAGCATTGTGGGGTTGATTCCTCATGAATGACATATTATGTTATGTATGTCTACCTTTGATAACATTCCCCTATGTGCTTTCATTAAAATACATTATTTTGTGGCTATGCTGTACGGGACACTTGAGTTTCTATGGGGGTTTCACATCTGTACTACACTGACACCTCACATTTGCACCTGCTACACTACCCTGGTTAACAAATATATATATATATATATATATATATATATATATATATATATATATATATATATATATTATTCACTACCTACTGATAACAAAATATATTTTCATACTTTTTTAACAAATAAAAATGAATGGACTGAATGAGGATTTGAATCATGCATGCCTGCTTGGTAAGCAAATCTGGAATCACTACACTATTTTACTTTACACTGTTTTGGCCATATATTTTATTCAGCTCTTTGGGATGTGTAAGCTAGGCTGAGCATAGCTGTGGAAAGCGCACTGCCTCTCAGCTATGTTTAAACTTTATTGCGGACAGAAAAAAGAATTACATATGTGTTTTATTTTTATTTACTGTAGGGTTTGCACATTGATTTCTGCACCATTATTTGTGTGTTGCTCTTACAAGCATAGAAAGTTGATAGAATAAATAGATTTTGCATTAGCTTAATGTTTTGGTCCCACAGAGTCAGGGAGGTACACAATTTAGGGGGAACACACCAAAATATATGCGTCAACTATTTGTACATATTTCATGGATAGTTGTGAGGTAAGCTCCACAGTCCGTTGACACTTTCAGTGCTTTTGTTTTGCCATAAGGCAACTCTGGAGTGCAGGGGGCATGTTTATTGTAAGAGGACTGCTCTCAGACACGCCCCCTGCTCTCATAGACAGACCCGTGTCTATGTAGGAATACAGCAGCATGCCTTCATGCATATGCAAGATGCAATGCTGTTCTATACGAACATGGGGTGCTCCACATAAGAATCATGGAGTCTTGCTGAATCCAGGGGATAGTATTTAACATTAGAAATTAAGGCTGATTTTGTTAGAAATTTCTGTGGTGCTGGTGTGGTATAAGTAGTAGTTGGCTCATTGTAGCTAGATAAAGTAAAACTTGGAGGATACATTGATGAGTTGTGCAATAACTTGGAAAGTGGATATTACTGAATATGTGAATATCTGTTGTTATGGCAGAAGAGGTAGGAGAAAGGAAGTTGAGTGAGGCTTGTATTTACTAATAAAACTACTGCTGAATTAAAGCAGTGAAAAAGTGAGCTGTTGTTTGTCTGAGTAACAGAGTGACTGAAAACAGAAACTGAAGAAAATAAAGGAAGATATTTAACCTGAAGTAACAGAAGGTGTTAGGCTGTTTTAAAATGAGGTTATTACTGTATTGGTAATATTTGGTAACCATTAGAAGGTAGTAGGTGAGGGTTTTAAGCACAACACCATTTCTAGTTGTATTGCTTCAAATGAAATAGTGGTTGCATGGTATATTTTAAAATTAGTCACGTTAAGGTGGTAGAGTTTTATGGAACAGTGGCCATGGAGAATATAGTTAAAATGTTTAGGTTCAGGGAATAATATACATATACACAAATGCAAAACATTATGGTTGATCAAGAATAACTTTCCTCTGTAGAGGAAATGATTCTTATTAACTTTGTAGTTTCACTACTATGTCATCATCTGTTAATTTTCATTGGAGGATATTCTATCTGCAAGAAACAGTGGGCAGTGTGTCTTTCTAGGATGTAAGAAACTACTTCCAATACATTTAACTTGGAAATATACTAGACCATATATTAATTAAATTCATCATTGCCTTGCTAGGATATGAAAAAGTACAATTGCTTAATAATTGGTGCACTCTTCAGAATAGCCCTTTTTGGCACTGGAATATAAATTGACCTTACCAATCTAATTGCAGACTGTTTTCCAAATTTGCTGGAGAATTCCAAGAAGCATTGTAACATAATTATTTTAAGGGGTTTTAAGCAACTCAGGTAGAATCTCATCATGTTGCACAGTCTTATTATTAGAAAGGCTTGATCTAACTTCAGTCTATAGAATGTTAGTTTCTATATCATAAATCTACCATCGTATGCATCAGTGAGGATATCATCCCTGTTTCATAGGTCTGTATATCTGTGACACCTCTTCAATACATTCTTTATAAATTCTTTATAAAACATCTGATTCTGTTTGGTATCCCTCATCCTTGTCTTTATTATGTTCATTTTTATCTGGAAGCTTTCCTTAGTATTACCAATCTTCTTGAACAGAAGGTTCTTGTTTCCCATTCTAAAATATTCTTTAAATTCTTTGCAATGCTCATTTAAACATGCCTCCTTACTTCTCTTTCAATTTTCAGAAATTCTACAGTTTGACATACTTTTCATATTTCCATTGTTTTTTGCTCTCTTTCTTTCTTCATCTTCTTCTAAAGACAGACATTTTTTTCTTATTTTTCTTTCTGTTTAGAACATTTAATGCCATTTTCTAGAAAATATTACAAACTTCATCCATAATTCTTCGGGAACTCTATTTACCAAGTCTAATCCCATAAATCTTTTTTCCTTGGCTGCATATTCCTTGAAATAAAGTTGAGTTTGTATTTCATTGACCTAGATGTTTTTCTTGCCTTTTTTTTAATTTAGTTCTAAACTTTGCAGTGACATGTTATTAGTCTGAGATACAGTCAGCTCCAGGTTTTGTTTTTGCTGATTGTATACAACTATTCCTTCTTTGACTGTAGAATATATAGTCAATCCGCAACAAACATTACACACACATATATATATATATATATATATATATATATATATATATATATATATATATATATGCATGTATGGGTCTACTTTAAAACACTGAATTACTGAAATGTTGAATTACAAAACAAAGAAACTAGAAGATCGAAAATGCAAAATGCTGAAAACTGAAAACAAAGAAAACACAGATAACCAAAACTTTAAAACACTGCATCCCATAACACGGAAAAGTATAACAAACAAACATCCCCTCCAACTAAAACAAAACTAAACAAGCAAACACACTCTTTTCTACTTTTCTGCAGTCCCCACACAAGCCCCACCTGCACCCCCCACACCTCCAGTAAATTAAATACACCAACGCTGAGATCACCCTACAGTGGAGAAAAGTTAACAAATCCCCACTGTATCACGATTTCCATATGGAACGTAAAAATAAAGTCTGAAATCATTTACTTGTATTCTCCTGAAAACACAAACAAACTAGCAAAACAAAAATTTCCTACCCTACTCACTCATCCCGACAATTATCATAACAGTAACATAATTCCTTAACATCAGTAAATCTATCAGTCAGAAACAGCAATATTTACCAGTTACCCGAAAAGGTTGTAATACATAACATTAAAACTACTTCACAACCGCAAAATGTACCATCTACCATACTACCTCACAGCAAACTGCAAACTCTTAAAAGTGATAACACATAACTAACAAACTCAACAATAAATAAATAACGTTTTCAGTGATACAACAGTGGATGCTATAAATTTTCAATATTATGAACTTGCGATGTAGTAAATATTCAGTGTTTTGCATTGCCTATCTTCTGGTCTCGATGTTTTGTGGTTCGACATGATGACAATTCAACATTTTAAAGGGGACCCATATGTATATATGGGTCTACTTCTGTAGACCAAATTTACACTTTGCCAAAGCCCAAATCACCAAGACCACACTCCCAAAACAACATATGAATGAAACTACACTCTACCGAATCATGGAATACCGAAGAAGGCAGTATGCTTCCATGTCTGGATCATACCTTTTCTATGATTTAGTGCAATCTTGGAGTTGGTATATAAAATTAGCAGGGGGTATGGGGGGCTGCAGGGAGGGCTTGCCCCCCCTGCAAAAATGTCAAGAAAGGTAAGTGCTTATATTCACATATGAAAACTGTGCAGAATTTTGTTGGGATGTTTGATAGTTGATGTTCGGTGTTCCGTGGTTCAGTAGAGTGTAGTTTCATTTGTATATTGTTTCAGAAGTGTGCTCTTGGTGAGTTGGGCATTGGCAAAGTGTAAATCTGATCTGCAGAAGTAGGCCCATATATAAATATGAGAGAAAGAGAGAGGGTTCTACTTCAAAATGTCGAAAACTCATAACATCTAATTTCAAAACAGTGAGACCATAAGATCGAAAATTCAAAACATCTAAAACTCATAACATCAACTCTCACAACATCAAAAACTACAAAGCAAATATAAATAACATCCTCTCCACCTATAACAATACCAAATGAAAAAACACACTTTTTACTATGTTTCTGCAGGGATGCAACCCCCTCCACCCCCCAAGTGGGGGGCTCTGCCTACCATACCTCCCATAAATTAAATATACCAACTCCGAGATCACACTACAGTAGGAAAAAGTTAATTTCCTAACCCCACTCTATTGTAATCACCATAAAGAATGTACACATAATGTCTAAATCACTTACCTGTATGGCATAAAACAACGTACCAAGTGGCATAATAAACACTATACACAGATTAACAGAATAAACTATAAAATTTACATGTTTGATGATACACTACCTACACCAGTCCAGCTGGAGAATCTGGGTATCCTGAGGCAATGTTACAATGGAATCATGTACACAGACAACCCTCTCCTCCTACCACAAAACACTAACATATGCGAGAGATGCAATTATACAGCCAAACTGGAAGCTAAACTGTCTCCACCCAAGACTCGAACAGACAGTCAAGAGGAGAAGGTTAACACTTGCACCACACCTCCAGCCACACACAGACCTACTAAAACAGCACTGGAAAAAAGTACACATAAATACATAAAATCATACTTGGATGCTTTAAATAAAAACCTGCAAAAGCATCAGAGACTTCCAAAGCAGACACCCAAACAACCTGCACTTCCCGTCACAAACCAGACAACACATAAAACACAAAATCAGTGTGCTGCACAATCACAGCCCTTAAGGTGAAATAACATACTTAACACACTAGTAATAGGTAATTCTATAGTCAGGCACACTGACATCCCACTCACTAGGCTGGACAAGCAGAAGGTTACTTTTAGCTGCCTGTCGGGAGCCAGAATCCACCACATAACACAAGCAATTAGGTCACTCCAGAACAAGTACAAATATGACTCTGTCATTGTTCATGTTGGTGTGAATGACCTGAGACGTACCTCCCTGGACTACATGAAAAGAGACATGGAAGAGCTCTCTGCAGCTTAAGCTGGTATGACCCTGACCCTGAGTTGCATCCTGCCCTCACCAAGAATGATACCTCAGTATAAAGAAAAAATGATCAATTTCAACAACTGGCTAAGCTTTTGGTGTCATTCAAAGGGGATCCAGTGTCTGTCAGCCTGGGACGACATGCTTGACAAGCCATGTTGCTTCCCAAGAAATGGCTTCCACCTGTCACCCCTAGGCTTTTGAATACTGGCCAAGGCTCTTGCTGCCCCCATAGTGCCTTTTTAGGCAAGGCTCAAAAGTCAAACCCATCTCTGTAAACAGCACAATTAACACAAAACTGAGGGTCATGCTACTCAACGCGAGGTTTTTTAAATCTCAAAATGCACGTGCTCGAATCACTCCTCAGTATGGAGAATGTTGACATCTGTGCAGTAACTGAAACCTGGTTCAAGGCTCCAGAGAGCACCCTAGCACTGCTGGGCTACAACTCATACCACACATTTCGGCCACAGAACACAGACCGAAACACAAAAGGAGGGGGTGTATCCATATTCATCAAGGATAACTACACCTCCAGGTTAGTGGCGCAGCATGATACCTCTGAGATCATCTATGTGCAACTAACATTGGGCAAATCTGCATTGCAAACTGTAACCTGCTACAGATCAACCTCCATGACCCAGGACCACCACTGCACATTTCTGGAGACACTGGAGAACATGAAGGTCCTATGGAACACCCTGATATTGGGTGATTTCAATTACACTACCATTCACTGGGAAAACCGCGCGAGTACAAATTCCCAGGCCCAGAGTTTTCTGGAATTCATCAACTCAAACGACCTGGATCAGCTGGTAAACTCCCCGACCAGAGGAGAAAACATATTGGAAGTGGTCATCACCAACATGGGCAACAGGTGTTCCACACCGGAGGTCAACCCGTCACTGGCTAGATCAGACCATAAACTAATCACTCTGGATGTCCACACCCCATCACCACCTGCAACTAAGGAAACCACAGTAAAAAAATTTCTAAAGCAAACTTCACCTTATTTAAGACAGAGGTGGTAAGTTTCACAGCCCCCACGCTAAAGGATAATGCTGCCCAAGATGCAGAAACCTTTACAAATGCACTCTATGAGCACCTAGAAGGATGCATGGATTGTGCCATCCGTAGCAAAACCAAGACTCACTCCTTTAAGAGAAGGAAACCAGTTTGGTGGACCCCTGCAATAAGGAGTCTGTACAATAGAAGGAGGAAACTAGTTCAGAAAAAAAGCAAATCCCAAGAAGGAAAGACGTCCCTGATCAGTATCAGTAAGGAAGTAAGGTCCCTCATGAAATCATGCATGGCTAACTTCGAAAGAAAAATAGCCAAGGATTCAAAAGACAGCCACAAAGCCTTCTTTAGCTATGTTAAGATTTTAAGTGGCAACTCACAGATATGCACCGAACTAGTGCAAAATAGCACAAAATATACTGAACCTACTGATACTGCCAACATACTGGCAGATAGATTCAGTGCAAACGTCACCCCTCTCTCACCTCCAAAGGCCCCACAACAATACCGGAAAAGTGTAGTGTCCCAAAAATCACAGACACACAGGTGAAAACAGCCCTTTCAAAAGCCAAAAAATACAGCATCAATGGGACCAGATGGTGTCCCAGGCAGCGTCTTGCATGAACTACAGAACAAACTAACCCCCCACCTAAACACGCTTTTCAACCTCAGCCTCTCCACAGGCTACATGCCCATACAATGGCGCACAGCAACAGTTATTCCTCTCTACAAAGCAGGGGCCACAACTGACCCTGGTAACTATCGCCCCATTAGCCTGACTAGCCTAGTCTGCAAGGCTATGGAGTGCATCATCATGGAACCCACTAACAAAGACATTTGGAACCTCCAAACACTTGACCTGACCCAGTTCGGCTTTGTTAAAGGCAGATCATGCCTACTAAACCTGGTTGACTTCTTCAAGACAGTCACCAAGGCCATAGACAAGGGAAAGGTGGTTCACACAGCCTACCTTGATCTTGCCAAGGCTTTTGACACCATTCCCCACTCAGGTATTACAGAAAAACTCACCAGCCTCGAGATAAACCCCTACGTCATGAGATGGGTTGCCAACTGGCTTACAGACAGAACTCACATGGTAAGAATGGCGGGCTCCAGGTCTGACTCTAAACCAGTCACAAGTAGTGTCCCTCAAGGCTCGGTCCTGAGACCCCTACTGTTCAGCATATACTTCTCAGAAGTACAGGCAAACACAGGAGAACTATGGCTAACCAAGTTTGTCAATGACTGCAAACTGAGAGCCATAATTGACTCTCTGGCTAACACAGACATCCTCCAAAAGGGCCTTACTGAGACAGACACCTGGTGTCAAAGTCATGGCCTCAAGCTAAATGCTCAAAAATGCATAGTCATCCCATTTGGGAAAAACAAAACACCCATGAATTACCACATAGGTGGCAGCCCCCTTAATACAGAAGAGGTAATAAGAGATCTGGGGGCCCAGGTAGATAGTAATCTCTCTTTTGACAATCATATTGCCAAAGTAGTTAGGAAATCCTTCTATGTTGCCCATCTAATTAATAAAGGGTTTGCATCTAGAAATAAAGAGGTTATAGTGCCCCTCTACTCATCACTCATTAGACCCATCATAGAGTACAATGCCCCATTTGGGATGTACCTCACAAGACACTTCCAACAGCTGGAAAGACCACAAAAGTACCTCACCAAGAGGATTATTGGCTTCAAACATATGTCCTATGCAGTCCGACTGAAAATACTCCGGCTGTACTCAGTGGCATATCGCTTACTCAGTGGTGATCTCTGCCTGACTTACAAAGCCACATCCAACTCAGAATTGATGGACATGCTCCACCTAAAGGAATCCAAGTCACTGCAAGCCACACGCTCCAGTGAGCTAAACCTCACCACAACAATAAATAGAACATGCTGGAGGGATAGATTCCTATCATAGAGACTCCGTATGCATTGGAACAAAATTCCAAATTACATCAGGCAGAGCCCTTCACTAACACTCTTCAAGAGAAACATTGACGAGTGGATGGGTAACAGAAAATACACCCCTGGGATCACTTCATTGGCTCTGCTTGACTGAGGCTCAGTTAATTAACCAATAGGGCAGTGAAAGATGACACACTCTGGCTAGGCTTATAAATGCCCTCAGGCAGACAGCCTAGTACCTACCTATGAACCTATGAACTACTCAATTTTATATATTTTCGATGTGAGATTCGATGTTATGAGTTTTAGATGTTTTGAATTTTCAATCTTATGGTCTCACTGTTTTGAAATTAGATGTTATGACTTATATATATATATATATATATATATATATATATATATATATATATATATATATATATAAAAGCATCCAAAGTACCATGACCGCCACAGCTAAAAACAAGCAGACTTTATTAACAAAAGGTTTGTATAACCTTTCTTCAGATCAACTATCAAATAGACAAACACATATTTAAATGGTAAAGCATCCAATAAAATTTCTCCTGTAAAATGCCAAAATGTTTGGTCAATCGAAACTAAAATACTGATTGTATGTGGAAGTAAACCAGTCATCATACAATATACTGTGTTTCTATCAACCAATAACTATGAAACATGTTTCACCAATAAAATAAGTACAACAGCATATGGGCCAATAGTGATATTATTTTTCTAACATATCATTATAATACAACTCGTGAGTATAGTGATCTATATGTCACATAACACTCCTTCATCAAAAGCATTTAAAAATAACATTAATTAAACAGTAATACCTCATTTTCATTTGCTTAATTAATGTTGTTATTTTAAATGTTTTTGATGAAAGAGTTCTATATGACATATAGGTCACTATACTGAGTTGTATTATAATGAAGAAGGCTTATGTAAACCCTAAAGCACTTATCACTTTTGTTAGTAAAGTCTGCTTGTTTTTAGCTGTTGCAGTTGTGGTACTCTGCTTTGATGCTTATTTTTATATATTTTTGGGTACCTGACCTTGGCAACCCTCATCTCAGTGTTCTGCTGTGTATATATATATATATATATATATATATATATATATATATATATATATATATATATATATATCAATTAACTAATTGGGACCTTGGGTAGTTCTGATAATCAAATTGTTTGGAATATCAAACATACATTGAACCGAATAAAAAAGTTCTAAAATCTTGTTTCTTCTGCATGCAGAGAATACACTTTTCAACCACTCAGTGAATCCAGGGACAATAAAGAATGTTTTTTTCACACACAATCTACTAGCTGAAAAAACACACAAGCAAATACATATAATGTTTACATATTTAGACTATCCCCGGGATTCATGAAGCTCGGCGCAAGGCCGGTGTAAGGCTTGCGCCGGCAGTGCAGTGAATAATCGCGTAGTAGTGCCATATGCATAGTAATGAGTGCGCGCCGCAACCACAGACACGTGCGGAGGGCACGTGAGCGAGCCCAAGTAGGATGCGTCGGGAGGCGTGGCCAAGCCGGCAGGCGATGAGCAACCTAAAGTGCTGACTTCCACAGGCCGCCTGCAATAGTAACCGCACCAGCCAGGGCCCATGGATAATGAAACGTACGCAGACTATGCAACATAGTATCCGTTCACACAAAATGGAGAACCAAACATTAACCCACGAAGTCCAAAGTGTACCCGTCCAAGGAACAAAGGATACGCGTAATACCGTGTCCGTCCCGCAATGCACTGTCAGTGGGCATACCCAGTGAAGGTGTACCGCAGCATGTCAGCGCGCCGCACCGACATAGAAGTAGCGACATGGGCATGGTCACCAGCAGTAGTGAGAGTACACAGCCGGGTAGCCGTGTCGATATAACAACAAGAAGGAAACAAGATACCCTAAACACAGGCAAACATGTGCATAGCAACATGTACTACACCCAGCAACGTGCTCGTCGCATACACATAGGACGGCGTATGCCTAAGCGTAATATCCAGAAGCGGAACTCATGCATGCAAATGTAATACACAACAGCCCCGTCATAGCATGTAACCCGCACCCATGCGACCGTGCACCCAACCCAGCTAGCAGCCTTGCGCAGCTACACACCTACACACAATGGGCATACCTGAAATGTAGTAAGAAGTATTGTCCTAGGCAGTGCCACGTGGGCAAATATGTACCCCACATATTAACATCCCACCTCAGGTACAGATATCCAAATGGCTGCATGTGAATGTGTCGGCAGAATGTGTACATCCCGCATGTGGTATGGACCTGTCGAAACCCCATAGGCATGCACACCACGGTGCCCATAACTGTACACATCTGGACAAGGCGGTATGTTCAGCCACCGTACCGATGATTAGCTATGCAGACATGTCAAACACAACACATATGGCGGAACATCTGCCCACCAAGCAGGACGCCCCAACAGGGTGCCACAGGCACAGAAGGGGAAGGTGGGACATCACACGTTGAGAGTAGCGTTGCCGGACGGCCAAACACCCATGGCCAACGCAAAGGACGGAATAACATCTATATGCCTGGATGGATGGGTATGTCATAGCATGGGAATAGGCCAAGCTATCCACCATAATAGCCATGCGTACCAGATACAAACAGCCAGTAACATGCAGTAGTAATGCAGGAAGGCATACACGACTGTGGGAATAGCACAGGACATATGGCATGTGCCAAGTGTAGATGCATGACACAAATGTCCAGGATGGGGCCCCCTGCAAAGAGGAACATGTGCCAACCCCACCTCCCACAGATGTACCGGCAGTGAAAACACATGCCAAACACACACCAACACTACCGTCCATCCCACGACAGCAACGGAGGCTGGTCAAAGACCACCATGACGCGTGCACAAACAGGGACACGTGGAACCGTTGCCTTAACACCCCCCCTCAGGCCAAAGAATAATAGAATGGACATATGCATGTAATGCTGTGAAGGATGTGTGGTAGTCCTCAGTATCACAGAGGTAGGTACACAGATACACTGTAATCAACTGTGACGTATGTGTACTGTAGACAGCATACCTGCAGGTAATACATAGTTCAATCACGTGCCACAGAAATATACAGATAAGAATGAGGATAGGGGATAGACAAGTGTGAATGGGACAAACTATGAACATAGGTTCATAGGTCCATAGGTACAGAGTAGGCTATCTACCCAAGGGCAGCCATAACCCTAGGCCACAGTTATGTTACCTTTGCCAACCCTCCAGTCTGGAGATAAAATGCCTATTATATTGCTGTACCTCTGTCAAGCAGTGACAATGATGTAATCCCTGGGGTATATCTGCAATCCCCCATCCAATGGACAAGATCGCCCTCGAACAAGGCTAGCAAGGTTCTCTGCCTCACATGTACTGTGATGTTGTTCCACAGCATAGTGAGTGTCTGGGTGATGTATGTGTCACTCCAACACATTCTATTAATGACCGTGTCAAGGTTCACGTCACCTGCCCTTGTGGTTCTGAGGGATGTAGATCCAGTAGGTGAAGCATAGTCATCAAATATGGGTCGACATGGCCTCGTATGTCAGGCACAGGTCACCACTGAACAAGTGGTATGTGACTGAATGGAGCAGGAGTCCTTACAGTGGGGCAGCATAACACAAATCCCTGACACCCTGCATCTGTCTGACGATGAACCTATGGGGCCTTCCCAGCTGCTGTAGGTGTCGGGTCAGATACCTTCCGAACTGGGCAATGTACTCAATCATAGGTCTAATGAGTAATGAGTACAAGGAAGTAGAACAAGTAATATACGAAACCACCATAAAAGAGCAGGAACAACACCTCAAATCGATGCACAGAAGTTTATTCTGGTACCTCGGCTTCCACAGCCTTCAAAGGAATAATCATTCACAGACAAATGCATCATTTTATATAAAGATACACAATTGGTTAATTAATTAATTAGTTATCCTCATTCATTAGAGACAACATAAGTTAAAAGGGCCATACATAGAGGAAAAAGCACAAAAAAGAATAACACACACCCCACACACTTACTAAAGTGCTAATTAGAAAAAACACACTTACTAAAGTGCTAATTAGAAAAAACAGCTTAGGAATAAATTCTATCTGTAGATAACCAAATTTAAATAGTTAGATTATTTTTTATGTTAGTAAATATTCTCCTTTTTCTTCCTCTCTTAAAGAAATAGTAGATTTTTTGTGGCCTTTTGTTTATCATAATGATGAAATTGGCCATCTATTTCCTAGTAAGGTTTGTTTTTCATTTGGTAGATATGCAAACCTGAAAGAGAAATTAAAATTTAAATCTCAGATTAGGCTAAATAGGGAAAAAGTTATTTCATCAGAAAAGGGTATGTTTAAGTGTGGAAAATGTAAGATTTGCCAAAATGTCAGGAATTTAACAGGAAATTGTATCAATGGCATCAAATACCAAGCTATGGATAATTTCAATTGTAGATCTTGTGGGGTGGTTTATATTATAGGTTGTGGGTGTAACCCACCGAAATATACATAGGACAAACTAAACGCCAATTAAAGTTAAGAATTATGGAACATATGGGTGACATTAGAAATGGGAGGATAGAAAGTCCAGTTTCAGAACATTTTAATATGTTACATAATGGGAAGTTGGACTCATTCTTCTTTTACGCCTTGGCTAGACCTGGCAGTTGTAATAATGGGAATTTCCTATATAAATTATTAAGATTGGAAAGTATGTTTATCCTTAACTTTGGCACTTTAAAACCGAAAGGTTTAAACTTAGAAAATAATCTAACTATTTAAATTTGGTTATCTGCAGGTAGAATTTATTCCTAAGCTGTTTTTTCTAATTAGCACTTTAGTAAGTGTGTTTTTTCTAATTAGCACTTTAGTAAGTGTGTGGGGTGTGTGTTATTCTTTTTTGTGCTTTTTCCTCTATGTATGGCCCTTTTAACTTATGTTGTCTCTAATGAATGAGGATGACTAATTAATTAATTAACCAATTGTGTATCTTTATATAAAATGATGCATTTGTCTGTGAATGATTATTCCTTTGAAGGCTGTGGAAGCCGAGGTACCAGAATAAACTTCTGTGCATCGATTTGAGGTGTTGTTCCTGCTCTTTTATGGTGGTTTCGTATATTAATGAGTACAAGGAGACGATGACCTACCCTGATCTAGATGTGAATCCCTGCACGATCAGGTGGGCAATGTAGAAGTTCTACCGAACCACCATAGCAACGTGTGTGTCAAACGAATGGTGACTGACAACCTGGGTCCCCAGATCCCTGGTAATTCCCCCCGTGATCAGTGGACTGCCACCCATATGGCGGACAGGGGTGACCTTGTTCTTCCCGATGGGTATGACTATGCATAACCCGGAATTTAGCTGTAGGCCATGTCCCTGACAGCAGATATCCATATCTGTGAGGCCCCTTTGAAGGATATCTGTGTCAGATGTCCGTCCCACTATGGCACCCGGTTCGCAGTCATCTGCAAACAATGTCAGCCCTAACCCCCCTGTGTGTGCTTGTACTTTGGAAATGTAGATGTAGAAAAATAGTGGACCCAGGGCAGAGCCCCGTGGGACACCGCCTGTGACAGGCAGTAAGTCTGACATGCTGCCAGCAACTATGACCGCGTGGGTTGTGTCACCTAGCCAGTTTGCAACCCATCCTGCGATGTACGTGTTCACATCCAAGCCGATGAGTTTATCAATGATACCCGAGGGGGTATTGTGTTGAAGGCCTTTGCCAGGTTGAGGTAGGCTGTATGGACTGCATGACCCTCATCAATGGCCTCGGTGACTGTCCCTAAAACGTCAACCAGGTTTTAAGCATGATCTGCCCCTGACCAAGCCAAACTGGGTTGGATGCAAAGTATGCAGGTCCCCTATGTCGTCATCTATGGGCTGCAGTATGATCCTTCCCCATGTCTTTCCAGATAAGGCATCTCATGCTAATGGGACGGTAATAACCAGGGTCAGTGGAGGCACTGCCCCTGCGAAGTGGGACTACAGTCGCCGTGCGCCACAACTTGGGTACGTTACCCGAGGTGAGGCTAAGATCAAACAGCTGTCCTAACTGTGGGTCTAATTCCTCAATGAGATTGCGGAGTACACAGTCGGGACACCAGCTGGTCCCATGGATGCTGTGTTCACTACCTTGGAGAGAGCATGTCCCACCTGTGCGTTACAGAACATTCGGGGGCCACAATCCGCTGTACAGACATCTCTCAATGTGGGGGGGGTGGGGGTGGAGATGTCTTCACCAAACCTGTCAGCCAGTATGTTGGCAATGTGTGTATGTTCAGTACACTTCACATCATTGTGAACCCAGTCAGAGCATATCTGGGAGTTACCTCCCAGGTGTCCAGCATAGCTAATGAAGGCCGTATGAATTTCTGTCGAGTCCTTGGAGATATATCTGTGGAACCTGCCCCGGATTATGTAATGAGAGCTTGTAGCTCTTCACATATAATGAGCAAGGGTGTCATACCCCACAAGGAGTCTGCTCTGTCTTGTAGTAGCCACCTCCTCTCGTTGTACAGCTTGGGTATGGCTGGGGTACACCACACTGGATGCTTGGCATTGGTGCAAAGAACCACAGTTGGGTAAGGGAATGCCTGATCCATGCAGTCCTGTAGGTGCCGGTAGAAGGCATATGTAAGTGATGCAGTGGCTTGAGTAATGTTGACCACTGGCTAAGGGTCCTTAAAGGAGACCACAGTAGTGTTTAGAATTGTGAATTCGGCCTTTGAGAAAGCCATGTGTATGGTAACCGGCACCACCCACAGCATCGTATGTCAATAGCAGAAGCTATTGTCCAAATAACATAAGATCAACTTTATTATTAAAATATGTATTATTATTCATTTAATGATATGTTTCTGCTAATTACATTTGCAAATGCCCGGTAAGACCGGGCCAAAGTGCTCGTGATCCACCTGTTATAGTGGTGACATTCTGACAAGAAAGTGGCGATACTTCCCTACTGGGACCTCTGGGGATTATTTAAAGCAGTTGTTAACCTGCATCATTGGATGTACACCATTTGGTCTCGGTTTTGGAAAACCTGGTTTACGTAGCACTACACACTATGGGTAGTCAAGCAGACATCCGCGAATGGGGAACATACAGCAGCAGTCAAAACCACTGGCCACATGGACACAGTCCAACAAGTTCTACACTTTACATATGCACATTGGTGTCCATTGTAGGACCCAAAAATTGTCCCATACGGAATACCATCCAGCCTTCATCGTTCAACCAGGAGAAGCGACAGTCGTGACCACGGCACAGCTAGACATATGCACCACCAGCATGTTTAATGTTGATGACAAGTGTCCATGAAATGCAGGACATATGAACAGAAAACCCCAGACTGTCGAGTCCATAGATGTTCGTCCACATCCCAGTCCCGCACACATGAAGGATGTGTAATGGGTACTGTCGAGGGTTTCAGCCATGGGATCGTGGGTATGCAGAAATGGGGCTCGGTGTTGTTTGGCAGATAGTCCGTTGTCCCGCCCCGTGGGACGGATGTGGGTGTAGCACATGCCTCACTCCCCACTAATAATGCAAAGCATCCACCGGATATTGCTAAATGCAGGTGTGACATGTGTACAGCCCTATACCAGTGTCCAGTAGGCAATTCCCATGGATGGACAAGCGTACGAGCAAGATGGCACCCATAACTGCAAACCTGGTGGAATTACACAGCTGCAGTAAGGCATAACACAGGAAATACAGATAGGGACTACAGTAGACACACCCCATAGAAATCCAGACCGCCGTGCGACTACCGTCGTACACAGCACTCAATCTGCCAGCAGGAGAATGGGGATCACTCACTTCCATACTGCGGAACAAATGGGCGACCTGTGGAACACATATTAATGGCACACCAACAACGTCAACTAGGAAGGTCATAGGATGGTTAAACAATGGTGTTCACACTGATAAAGAACATCTGTCAATGAATAAACAGGATGTACATGTTTTGCTGGTGTTATTATGACAATATAGTGGCGGATATTTCCTATTGGGCCTTCTGAGGTTTATTGAAAGCAGTCGCTAACCTGCATCCGTGGATGGACACCATTTGTATTCAGTTATGAAACACCTGGTTTTCATAGCACTACATAATATGGGTAGTCAAACAGACAACCCCGATTGGGGAACATACAGCTGCAGTCAAAACCACTGTCCAGATGGACACAGTACAACAAGTTCTACACTTTACATATGCACATTGGTGTCCATTGTAGGACCCCAAATATTGTTCCGTATGCTATATCATCCAGCTGCTGCCATTCCACCGAGAAGAAGCGACAGCCGTGACTATGGCACAGCTAGACATATGCATCACCAGCGTGTTTAAGGTTGATGACAAGTGTCCATGAAATGCAGGACATATGAACAGAAATCCACAGATTGTCGAGTCCATACACGTGCGTCCACATCCCAGTCCCGCACACATGAAGGATGTGTAATGGGTACTGTCGAGTGTTGCAGCCATGGGATCCTGGGTATGCAGAAATGGGGCTCAGTGTTGTTTGGCAGATAAGCCATTGTCCCACCCCGTGGGAGGGATGTGGGTATATTACATGCCTTACCCCCCACTAATAATGCAAAACATCCACTGGAGAATGCTAAATGCGGCTGTGAAATGTGTACAGCCCTATACCAGTGTCCAGTAGGCAACTCCCATGGACGGACAAACGTACGGCCAAGATGGCACCCATAACTGCAAACCCGGTGGAATTACACAGCTGCAGTAAGGCATAACACAGGAAATACAGTTGGGAACTACAGTGGACACTCCCCATACAAAGTCAGACTGCCGTGCGAATACCGGCGTACGCAGCACTCAATCTGCCAGCACCAAAATGGGGATTACTCGCTGCCATGCTGCGGAACAAATGGGCGACCTGTGGAACACATACTAATGGCACACCAACAACGTCAACTAGGAAGTTCAGTCAAAACCACCCACCAGATGGACACAGTCCAACAAGTTCTACACTTTACATATGCACATTGGTGTCCATTGTAGGACCCAAAAATTGATACCTATGGAACATCATACAGCTGTTATCGTTCAACCAGAAGAAGCGACAGCCATGACTACGGCACAGCTAGACACATGAACCACCAGCGTTATTAAGGTTGATGACAAGTGTCCATGAAATGCAGGACATATGGACAGAAATCCCCAGATCGACGTGTCCATAGATGTGCATCCACATCCCAGTCCCACACACATGAAGGATGTGTAATGGGTACTGTCGAGGGTTGCAGCCATGGGAACCTGGGTATGCAGAAATGGGGCTCGGTGTTGTTTGGCAGATAATCCGTTGACCCGCCCCGTGAGAGGGATGTGGGTGTAGCACATGACCTACTCCCCACTAATAATACAAAGCATCCACCGGATAATGCTAAATGCAGGTGTGAAATGTGTACAGCCCATACCAGTGTCCAGTAGGCAATTCCCGTGGATGGACAAGCCTACGACCAAGATGGCACCCATACCTGCAAGCCCGGTGGAATTACACAGCTGCAGTAAGGCATAACACAGGAAATACAGATGGGAACTACAGTAGACACTCCCCATAGAAATCCAGACCGCCGTGCGAATCCCAGCGTACACAGCAACCAATCTGCTAGCAAGAATATGGGGATCACTCGCTTCCATACCGCGGAACATATGGGCGACCTGTGGAACACATATTAATGGCACACCAACAACGTCAACTAGGAAGGTCATAGGATGGTTAAACTATGGCGTTCCCACTTATAAAGAACATCCTTCAATGAATTAGTAGGGTCTACATGTTTTGGTGGTGTTAGTTTTGACAATACAGTGGCGGATATCTCACATTGGGACTTCTGAGGTTCATTTAAACCAGTTGCTAACCTGCATCATCGGATTTACACCATTTGGGTTCAGTTCAGAATAAACTGGTTGTCGTAGCACTACATAATATGTGTAGTCAAACAGTCATCCGCGATTGGGTAACATACAGCAGCAGTTAAACCCACTGGCCAGATGGACACAGTCCAACAAGTTCTACACTTTACATATGCACATCGGTGTCCATTGTAGGACCCCAAAAATTGATCCGTACGCCACATCTACCAGCTGCGATTGAGAGACCTAAAAGGAGTGAATAGCCGTGACTATGGCACAGCTAGACATATGCACCACCAGCGTGTTTAAGGTTGATGACAAGTGTCCATGAAATGCAGGTCATATGAACAGACATTCCCAGATTGTCGAGACCATAGAAGTGCGTCCACATCCCAGTCCCGCACACATGAAGGATGTGTAATGGGTACCATCGAGGGTTGCAGCCATGGGATCCTGGGTATGCAGAAATGGGGCTCGGTGTTGTTTGGCAGATAAGCCGTTGTCCCGCCCTGTGGGAGGGATGTGGGTATAGCACATGCCTTACCTCCCACTACTAATGCAAATCATCCACTGGAGAATGCTAAATGCAGCTGTGAAATGTGTACAGCCCTACACTGGTGTCCAGTAGGCAATTCCCATGGACGGACAAACGTACGACCAAGATGGCACCCATAACTGCAAACCCGGTGGAATTACACAGCTGCAGTAAGGCATAACACAGGAAATACAGATGGGAACGACAGTAGACACTCCCCATACAAAGTCGGACTGCCGTGCGAATACCGGCGTACACAGCACTCAATCTGCCAGTAACAACATGGGGATTACTCGCTGTCATACTGCGGAACAAATGGGAGACCTGTGGAACACATACTAATGGCACACCAACAATGTAAACTAGGAAGGTCATAGGATGTTTAAACTATGGCGTTCCCACTTATAAAGAACATCCTTCAATGAATTAATAGGTTCTACATGTTCTGGCTGTGTTATATTGACAATACAGTGGTGGATATTTCATAATGGGACTTCTGAGGATTAATTAAAGCAGTTGCTAACCTGCAGCATTAGATTAACACCATTTGGGTTAATTGTAGAAAGACATGGGTTTCGTAGCACTACATAATATGGGTAGTCAAACAGACATCCGCGATTGGGGAACATACAGCAGCAGTCCAAACCACTGGCCAGATGGACACAGTCCAACATGTTCTACACTTTACATATGCACATTGGTGTCCATTGTAGGACCCAAAATTTATCCCTACAATGTCAACCTGCGATCGAGACCCAGAAGAGGTGACAGCCGTGACTATGGCACAGCTAGATATATGCACCACCAGCGTGTTCAAGGTTGATGACAAGTGTCCATGAAATGCAGGCCATATGAACAGAAATCCCCAGATTGTCGAGTCCATAGAAGTGCGTCCACATCCCATTCCCGCACACATGAAGGATGTGCAATGGGTACCGTCGAGGGTTGCAGCCATGGGATCGTGGGTATTCATAAATGGGGCTCGGGGTTGATTGGCAGATGATCCGTTGTCCCGCCCCGTGGGAGGGATGTGGTTATAGCACATGCGTTACTCCGCACTAATAATGCAAATCATCCACCGGAGAATGCTGAATGCAGCTGTGAAATGTGTACAGCCCTATACCAGTGTCCAGTAGGCAATTCCCATGGATGGACAAACGTACGACCGAGATGGCACCCATAACTGCAAACCCGGTGGAATTACACAGCTGCAGTAAGGCATAACACAGGGAATACAGATAGGGACTACAGTAGAGACTCCACATACAAGGTCAGAGCACCGTGCGAATACCGGCGTACAGCACTCAATCTGCCAGCAGGAAAATGGGGATCACTCGCTTCCATACCGCGGAACAAATGGCCGACATGCGGAACACATACTAATGGCACACCAACAACGTCCACTAGGAAGGGCATAGGATGTTTAAACTATGGTGTTCCCACTTATGAAGAACAACCTTCAATGAATTAATAGGATCTACATGTTTTGGTTGTGTTATTTTGACAATACAGAGGCGGGAATGTCCTAATGGGACATCTGCAGATTAGTTAAAGCAACTGTTAGCCTGCATCATTGGATTCACACCAGTTGGATTCAGTGTAGAAAATCCCCGGTTTACGTAGCACTACATAATATGGGTAGTCAAACAGACATCCGTGATTGGAGAACATATAGCAGCAGTCAAACCCACTGGCCAGATGGACACAGTCCAACAAGCTCTACACTTTACATATGCACATTGGTGTCCATTGTAGGACCCCAAAAATTATCCGTACGCAATGTCAACTGGCTGTGATCGAAAGACCAAGAAGAACTGACAGCCGTGACTATGGCACAGCTAGATATATGTACCACCAGCGTGTTCAAGGTTGATGACAAGTGTCCATGAAATGCACGACATATGAATAGAAATCCCCAGATTGCCGAGTCCATAGACGTGCGTCCACATCCCATTCACACACACATGAAGTATGTGCAATGGGTACCGTCGAGGGTTGCAGCCATGGGATGGTGGGTATGCAGAAATGGGGCTCGGTGTTGATTGGCAGATAATCCGTTGTCCCGCCCCGTGGGAGGGATGTGGGTATAGCACATGCGTTACTCCCCACTAATAATGCAAATCATCCACCGGAGAATGCTAAATGCAGCTGTGAAATGTGTACAGCCCTATACCAGTGTCCAGTAGGCAATTCCCATGAACGGACAAACGTACGACCAAGATGGCACCCATAACTGCAAACCCGGTGTAATTCCACAGCTGCAGTAAGGCATAACACAGGAAATACAGATAGGGACCACAGTACACACCCCCCATACAAAGTCAGACCGGCGTGCGAATACCGGCGTACACAGCACTCAATCTGCCAGCAAGAAAATGGGGATCACTCGCTTCCATACTGCGGAACAAATGGGCGACCTGCGGAACACATACTAATGGCACACCAACAACGTCAACTAGGAAGGTTATAGGATGGTTAAGCTATGGCGTACCCACATATAAAGAACATCCTTCAATGAATTAATAGGATCTACATGTTATGGTGGTGTTATTCTGACAATACAGTGGCGGATATTTCCTACTGTGACTTCTGAGGATTATGTAAAGCAGTTGCTAACCTGCATCTTTGGATGTACACCATTTGGTTTCAGGTTTGAAAAACCTGGATGTCGTAGCACTACATAATATGTGTAGTCAAACAGACATTCGATCGGGGAACATACAGCAGCAGTCAAACCCACTGGCCAGATGGACACAGTCCAACAGGTTCTAAACTTTACATATGCACATCGGTGTCCATTGTAGGACCCAAAAATGTAACCCTATGCAATAAAAACGTGATGGAGGGAGCGACGCTGAAGGTGTAACAGCCGTGACTACGGCACAGTTAGACATATGCACCACCAGCGTGTTTAAGGTTGATGACAGGTGTCCATGAAATGCAGGACATATGAGCAGAAATACCCATATGGCCGAGTCCATAGAAGTGCGTCCACATCCCAGTCCCGCACACATGAATAGTGTGTAATGGGTACCGTCGAGGGCTACAGCCATGGGATCGTGGGTATGCAGAAATGGGGCTCGGTGTTGTTTGGCAGATAATCCGTTGTCCCACCCCGTGGGAGGGATGTGGGTATAGCACATGCCTTACCCCCACCATTAATGCAAATCATCCAGCGGAGAATGATAAATGCAGCTGTGAAATGGGTACAGCCGTATACCAGTGTCCAGTAGGCAATTCCCATGGATGGATAAACGTACGACCAAGATGGCACCCATAACTGCAAACCTGGTGGAATGACACAGCTGCAGTAAGGCATAACACAGGAAATGCAGATAGGGACTACAGTACACACTCCCCATACAAAGTCAGACCGCCGTGCGTATACCGGCGTACACAGCACTCAATCTGCCAGCAAGAAAATGGGGATCACTCGCTACCATACTGCGGAACAAATTTGCGACCTGTGGAACACATACTAATGGCACACCAGCAACGTCAACTAGGAAGGTCATAGGATCTCTGAACTATGGTGTTCACACTTATAAAGAACATCCTTCAATGAATTAATAGGATCTACATGTTTTGGTTGTGTTATTTTGACAATACAGTGGCGGAAATTCCCTAATGGGACAACTGAGGATTAGTTAAAGCATTTCTTAGCCTGCATCATTGGATTTACACCATCTGGGTTCAGTTTGGAATAACCTGGTTAACGTAGCACTACATAATATGGATAGCAAGCAGACATCCGCGATTGGGGAACATACAGCAGCAGTCAAACCCACTGGCCAGATGGACACAGTCCAACAAGTTCTACACTTTACATATGCATATTGGTGTTCATAGTAGGACCCCAAAGATTCATCTGTACGCAATGTCAACCAGCTGCGATCGAGAGACCCAGAAGAACTGACAGCCGTGACTACGGTACAGCCAGACATATGCACCTCCAGCGTGTTCAAAGTTGATGACAACTGTCCATGAAATGCAGGACATATGAACAGAAATTCCCAGATTGTAGAGTCCATAGAGGTGCGTCCACATCCCATTCCCGCACACATGACGGATGTGTAATGGGTACCGTCGAGGGTTGCAGCCATGGGATCCTGGGTATGCAGAAATGGGGCTTGGTGTTGTTTGGCAGATAATATGTTGTCCCGCACCGTGGGAGGGATGTGGGAGTAGCACATGCCTTACTCCCCACTAATTGTGCAAAGCATCCAGCGGATAATGCTAAATGCAGGTGTGAAATGTGTACTGCTCTATACCAGTGTCCAGTAGGCAATCGGCATGGATGGACAAGCGTAGGACCAAGATGTCACCCATAACTGCAAACCTGGTGGAATCACACAGCTGCAGTGAGGCATAACACAGGAAATACAGATAGGGACTACAGTAGACACTCGCCATACAAAGCCAGACCGCCGTGCGAATACCGGCGTACACAGCACTCAATCTGCCAGCACCATAATGGGGATCACTCGCTTCCATACCGGGGAAGAAATGGGCGACCTGTGGAACACATACCAATGGCACAAAAACAACGTCAGCTAGGAAGGTCATAGGATGGTCAAACTATGGCGTTCCCACTTATGGAGAACATCCTTCAGTGAATTAATAGGATTAATGTCAATTGACCATGGAATACACCTAATCAACATCAAAGAACCACTGGCACCTTATGGCACACAATCCAAAACACACATAGGTAGACGAAACAGTCAACGTAGACATTGTCCACCACAGGTCACAAATGGTATACAAAGGTTACTTCATGGACATGTAAGCGCTTTCACCCGTAGGCTCCATCAGACTTTCACATGACATAGAAGCATCCAGGCTTTAAATATCCCCCCTTACACTTTCATTGGTTAATTTCTCAGCAAACAATGAACATGTAACCACAGCATAGAAAGCACAGACGCAATGTTAACTACACACACATATATTAACATCTCAGAAAACATCCTAGTAACACATGTATTATATGATATTGTACTATGCCTAATACTCATCAATCAAAGATCTAACAATATATATAGAAGATATGCATATCATATCAATGTAATACAGTGGTACACAACTGAAAGAGTGGACTAATGTGTGTTAACTGTATATCTGTACCTAAACTACATTCCTGTCACGGGGGTTTAAGCCACCTGCTTCTCAAAAGAGGCTTCATCAGTGTTTCACCAGTCTGCCCTGGTGTGTGGTCAACCCTCCACCTAATAATCCATCTAAATCTGCATTCTAAAGCATAGTTGATGAGGTCCCCCCTCTGGTATTATAACCTAGCCGTCGTAAAACACCGAATGTAGACGTATGCCTTGTGATGTGCTCATAGCCGGCCGTAGGCATACGCCAATCCTGCGGCTGCCCAGGGTGCCGCACTAGTAGGGCCACCTGTCTAGTAGGTGTGTCATGTAGGTATACCAGGATGAGGGCACCATGTGTTGTGGTGGTGTGCGCCATGGAGCCCTACAGCCTAGGGCAGCAGTCGATCTAAGGCCGCTGCCATAGGAGGGGTAGTACGGTCTGCAGGTATGTGCAGAAGTGCACATGAAACAGCGGTCCACAAGGATTACCCATAGTGGCGACACCTGCACAGATGGCTATAGCTGGACACACACACGACCATGCATACAGCACAGTTAGACATACACACACCATAAATAGTCAATTACACACAAGGTTTATGGCGTGTACGGGTACAGTGTCAGTACAGCAAGGATAGCTGTCTGCCACGATATCCAGCAGATGTCTCTAGGGTGTTCTGGAATACGGACGGTGCATGGACAATGAGTGGATATGCATTGTACCACAGTTCTATGTGTCAGCTGTGCAAATATGCGATACATGGGACAGACAGCTGTCCATGCAAGAGCAGCACTATGGGCACAACATAGGTACGTAGATATACAATGACAGTGATACAGACGGACACATGTGGCAAGCCCGTGCGTGTAACGTACACACACCATAGCAGGGTGCACGTGGAGAACACGCTACGGAGGTCGCCAAACACAGCAGGCACACAAGCAGTCCACGAGCTGCGTCTCACCATCCACAAACACAGGGATGGCGGCAGGATATGAGTGTTCTCGAAACCTCAAAGCCATACCCTATGAACCCATGCAGCTGGGAGCATGGACACACACACACATGTGGCAGGCATGGTGATTGACCACACCCCCACATACCCAACCGCACAACAGTATGACACAGGTATGGAACACGCTACGTGGACCACCGAACACACCACCGTCAGAGGCACATGTACAGGTGGGTGACAACATCCGTAAAGGAATGGCCGCCGATAGCCAAGGTATGTGTTGCCAAGCATCTAAAATAACTCCACTCTACTAGGGAAGCTGTGAACACACACACCACACACACACACGGGGAAGGGGTGGGAGTCGAACCTATGCCTACCTACATGACCTCACTACAGCATGAAGCATTTACAGAATGCGCTACCGAGATTACTGAGCACAGCGCTGTCAGAGGCATACTTCTATGCGGGTGACATCACCCGTAAGGGAATAGCTGGCAATTGCCAAGGTATGTGTTGCGAAGCGTCTAAAAGCATGTTCATCTGCAGAGGCAGCTGGAAACACACACACACACACACACACACAGGGAAGGGCCGAGAGTCGAACCTACACCTACCTATATGAACTCACTACAGCATGAAGCATTTACAGAATGCGCTACCGAGATTACTGAACACAGCGCTGTCAGAGGCATACTTCTAGGCGGGTGACATCACCCATAAGGGAATAGCTGGCAATAGCCAAGGTATGTGTTGCGAAGCGTCTAAAAGCATGTTCATCTGCAGAGGCAGCTGGAAACACACACACACACACACACACACGGAAGGGCTGAGAGTCGAACCTACGCCTACCTACATGAACTCACTACAGCATGAAGCATTTACAGAATGCTCTACCGAGATTACTGAGCACAGTGCTGTCAGAGGCATACTTCTAGGCGGGTGACATCACCCGTAAGGGAATAGCTGGCAATAGCCAAGGTTTGTGTTGCGAAGCATCTAAAAGCATGTTTATCTGCAGAGGCAGCTGGAAACACACACACACACACACACACAGGGAAGGGCCGAGAGTCGAACCTACGCCTACCTACATGAACTCACTACAGCATGAAGCATTTACAGAACGCTACCGAGATCACTGAGCACAGCGCTGTCAGAGGCATACTTCTAGGCGGGTGACATCACCCGTAAGGGAATAGCTGGCAATAGCCAAGGTTTGTGTTGCGAAGCGTCTAAAAGCATGTTCATCTGCAGAGGCAGCTGGAAACACACACACACACACACACACACACACACACACACACACGGAAGGGCTGAGAGTCGAACCTACGCCTACCTACATGAACTCACTCCAGCATGAAGCATTTACAGAACGCGCTACCGAGATTACTGAGCACAGTACTGTCAGAGGCATACTTCTATGCGGGTGACATCACCCGTAAGGGAAGAGCTGGCAATTGCCAAGGTATGTGTTGCGAAGCGTCAAAAAAGCATGTTCATCTGCAGAGGCAGCTGGAAACACACACACGGAAGGGCCGAGAGTCGAACCTACGCCTACCTACATGAACTCACTACAGCATGAAGCATTTACAGAACGCGCTACCGAGATTTCTGAGCACAGCGCTGTCAGAGGCATACTTCTATGCGGGTGACATCACCCGTAAGGGAATAGCTGGCAATTGCCAAGGTATGTGTTGCGAAGTGTCTAAAAGCATGTTCATCTGCAGAGGCAGCTGGAAACACACACACACACACACACAGGGAAGGGCCGAGAGTCGAACCTACGCCTACATGAACTCACTACAGCATGAAGCATTTACAGAACGTGCTACCGAGATTACTGAGCACAGCGCTGTCAGAGGCATACTTCTAGGCGGGTGACATCACCCGTAAGGGAATAGCTGGCAATAGTCAAGGTATGTGTTGTGAAGCGTCTAAAAGCATGTTCATCTGCAGAGGCAGCTGGAAACACACACACACACACACACACACACACACACACAGGGAAGGGCCGAGAGTCGAACCTACGCCTACCTACATGAACTCACTACAGCATGAAGCATTTACAGAACGCGCTAACGAGATTACTGAGCACAGCACTGTCAGGAGGCATACCCCTAGGTGGGTGGTATCATCTGCAGAGGCAATGCGGCCGATAGGGAATGAAGACAGAGTGAGCAGTCACACAGCCTGTTACCATCCCAAGGTGGCCGTACAGTAACACAGTAGTGCTGCGGTCGGGAATACCAACTAACTACGGAGCAGTACATCACAACATGAATACGGGATGCACCACATTACAGTATACCCTATGAGAGGGCATCTGGCGTGCAGGATGTAGGCAGCCAATGTGGCATGACAGCCACATATGAGTCACCTGGATGGTCACCATGGCTATGCAGGATGTCAATGGCCATGGCTACACGCCTAGTAGCAGACATCGGTGCCAACCGTCGTGTGTACCCCCGACTGGTGTACTGGCCATGCCTCTCACACCTAGCGGTTGCGAAGGGGAGACAGACATGCTCACGGGGTATCAACGCAGTCGGCCGCGGTGTGCACTGTACTGTGTGTCCATCTACACAGCTGCTTACTGGGCATGCTCAGACACTTAGAATCGGCACAGTGCAGACAGGCATACACATGGGGCGACGGCATGGGTGGCAGAATGTGGACCATCGTGTGTGTCCAGCCACACAACAGCATCCCGGCCATGCCACAGATGTGGCAGTTGCGGAGGGGAAACAGGCATGCACCGGGTATCAATGCAGGCGGCGGTGTGCACTGTACTGTGTGTCCATCTACACAGCTGCTTACTGGGCATGCTCAGACACTTAGAATCGGCACAGTGCAGACAGGCATACACATGGGGCGGCATGGGAGGCAGAATGTGGACCGTCGTGTGTCCAGCCACACAACAGCAACCCGGCCATGCCACAGGCGTGGCAGTTGCAGAGAAACAGTCATGCACCCGGGGTATCAATGCAGACGGGCGTGGTGTGCACTGTACTGTGTGTCCATCTACACAGCTGCTTACTGGGCATGCTCAGACACTTAGAATTGGCACAGTGCAGACAGGCATACACATGGGGCGACGGCATGGGAGGCAGAATGTGGACCATCGTGTGTGTCCAGCCACACAACAGCAACCCGGCCATGCCACAGACGTGGCAGTTGCGGAGGGGAAACAGGCATGCACCAAGGGTATCAATGCAGATAGGCGCGGTGTGCACTGTACTGTGTGTCCATCTACACAGCTGCTTACTGGGCATGCTCAGACACTTAGAATCAGCACAGTGCAGACAGGCATACACATGGGGCGACGGCATGGGAGGCAGAATGTGGACCGTCGTGTGTGTCCACCCACACAACAGCGACCCGGCCATGCACACACACGTAGTATGTGCTACACGCCGTCCGGCATGCAGACAGAGTGCACACACTGCAAGTCACGGCCAGGTAAACCCATACACATGTGCAGGGTGGACACACATGCAGTCACATGTACACACACAGATGACAGCACAGGCGTCACGAGTGCAGGCTGAACATGTACACACCATAGTGTACACTGTAGCTGCTATGCCAGCACCATGTCATCGGTGCAGCAGTATGCCTCACGGTCCAGAAACTGCATGTGACATATGTCCAGAAGACATGTGGCGGTGTACGTCCGTCGTGCAGAGTACACATGTACTATCAATGATCCCACAGGTGTGATGTAGTCCACCCGTACCGGTATACACGGACAGGCGTGCTCCACACATACCACGGGCCTGACACAGGTATGACACATGACTGCAGCTGTACCACAGTGAAACAATGTCTGGATATGTGACATATGTGATTTCCTGGCTGTGTGCATGGACTGCACGCAGGACACATACGAAGCCTGTGATGTACCACATGCATGACACAGGCATACGCGGTAATACACACACGAAGGGAAGGCAGATACATGTCTGTGGTATGCACCTCCTACAGGGTGTAGCGGTGTTCACAGGGACACATACCCTTGTACAGTTTGCCTGTGACAGCTGTGGTACCAAACCACAGTCCATGTTCCATGTATGTTGACACACATGTCACAATGTAGCAATGCATACACACATGGCAACAGGGGATACATGTGACACGTGTACTGTGCACGGTGCAGCCGTGCAGGGGCGGTGTCTGGTGTCCGTAACACAGTTGCAACCCCCTCCCAAATGCATATCCATCATGGGGGCCGTCATATGGTGGCATAGTAACAGCACGCATGGCAGTCTGTGTGTACACCATTTGTTTAAACACCTGTCCACATGCATGTGTGCAGGTGCTGGTCACACATGTGTCACACACCAACCTACCCTGCCATGTGCATACAGTCTGCTATGTCGCCTTTACATGACAGCGCTGCCATGATGGATACCCATCGGCCATGCGGGATCGACCATATGTCACATTGCCACTGTAACCCCTACCACCTCCCACGTGCAGATATTGGCACAGCTGCCAGATACAGTGGTAGTACGCAGGATGCACCACATACCGCTGCATGCCTGCACAAATCCCATGTAGCGGGTGTGGCATTCCTAGCACCAACATGTGTGCTGGAATGTGTGCCCATGTATGCCACAGATCGGGGGGACTATGTGCCATGTGCCACACATCACTGTACACCATGGTAGAGATCTGTACCTACCTCAGTGTGGGGTGCATCGATGTGGATGGTGTAGTACATGCAACACGTCATCCCTCCGTGTAGACATGTGTGGCCACCACCATGTCAGTGTGTCAACATGTGTGTATGTCTGCTGCCTGTTGAGAGGGTGTATGCAGATATCGTGTTGTGACTGGACACTGACCACACAGGGTGACCATCCCGTAGTGGTGCTGCATTGTACAGCCCTATCATTGCCATACCTGTGAGCCTTACTGGCCACTTGTGCAAGACCACCCCCTGTGACATGGCGCGTCATGCATTGTCTTGTGAGGGTGCCGACCACACAGACAGGTGTCCCCATCTGCACACAATGGTGTGTGTGCCATAGAGGTGTACGCCCCGCGAATACGGGAATATTCCCGTACCGGTACAGCATCCGACTGTCGAACACTGTGCACCACAGCTGACAGGTGACACCTGCGGTCAGTAGCCAGCACACTGCGTACGACACCTGCAGAATGTCACCATACCTGTACTGTGTCATGCCATGTATGTGATGTCTCTGTCCACCATAGCCTGTGGCACCGACCACAGGCGTCAGGTGCAGTATATGTGTGGACATGTGCATCATGTACCATGTAAGCAACGTTACACTGTATCCGGCTCCATGCTCCGCAGGTTTATGTGTATGACCTCTCTTCTTGCAATCCCGACTGTCTGTTCTCTATATCACAAAAGCTCTTTACCTGCTCCCATAGTATTCCTACATAGATGAAGTACATGTATACTAAATGGAGTACTACACTGGCCTAGAGTCCCCTTGTGTGCCCACTTCCCTATAGGTGCCTTCTGAACCGGTTACACAGCAAATGCATTCACATTCTCTGGCATGTTGAAGGGTCAATTGTTAGCGACCTCTCCTGTTCAGATGGTGAATCTGGGCGTCCTGGCCACTGTTACAGGTGCCTCATGGACACGGACAAGATGCACCTCCCCCAATGAACATAATACATGTGACAGACGCAACTATATAGCCAGACAGGGGGCTGTGCTCTCTCAAACCATGACCGGCAAGACCACGCGGGAGGGGAAGGACACCATGCACACCACATACCCAGTGTCACATGTGACTATCGCAAATGCTAATCAAACACATGAACACACTAAGACATACCTGGAGGCACTGTAAGACATGTCACGAACCTAACGAGCACTCTGAAGCAGACACACAAGCTACTGCCTCCACAAGACATAGGACATGCAACACATAGTTCTCAACGTCTGTGTGCTAAACTGTCGAACCCCAAAGGCGACACACACACTGCCAGACACACCTGTAATGGGTGACGCCACTGCCAGACACACCAACGTCCCACCCACCACACTGAACAAGGGAAGGATCACAGTATGCTGCCTGCCGGGCGCTGGAATACGCCACATAACACACGCACTCAGGTCACTCCGCAGCATGTACAGGTATGACGCAGTCATTGCCCATGCTGGTGTCAATGACTGGTGGCATACCACCCTGGGATACAGTACAGGAGACATAGAGGGCCACTCAGATTGTGTAGCCCAGGCCAGCATGTCCCTGACCCTGGGCAGTATCCCACCCTCATAAAGTATGATGCCACTATACTGGCTCAATGTGGTCACCCTTGATAATGTGCCTGGTTACCGGTGTCAGTCTGAGGGGATCCAGATTGCTCATACCTGGGATGACATGCTTGGCACGCCACGCCCCTTCGCATGGTATGGCTGGCAGCTGTCGCCCCTGGTCTTCAAGGGTTTGGCGAAGGCACCTGCCACCCCCACAGTGCTCACTGCAGGCACGTCTGGAATGATAAACCTACCACCCTACACTACAAACCTGGAGAACACACAGGATAATACTGCTCACTGCCAGTGGTCTACGGCCAAGCTGTACACCCTCAAATGCCCTCCTCAGTATGGAGGACATCGATGTCAGTGCTGTGACTGAAACATTGGTCAGGGCTGCTGAGAGCACCCCAGCACTATCGGGTCATACCCCATATCAGCGTTCAGGACCATAACCGGACCTAACACAGAAGGAGGGGGAGGCTCCATTTCCATGAAGGATACACACACCTGCATGTTGGCAGAGATGCACGTAGCAGCGGGGAATATCCAGGTGCAATTAACCATGGTTAGGACTGCCCTACAGTTTGTTGCATGCTACAGACCACCCTCCCAAACCCAGGATACCTGCACAGCCTTCCTGAAGACACTGGTGAGTGTGAATGCTCTCACAACACCGTCATATTGGGTGACATCAACCACCCATACATAGACCGGGAACATTACCCAGGACACAACACCCTACGCCAAAGGTCCCAGGTGTTCATACACCTGACTGCTGTGGAACAACCATGCACCATACCCACAAGGGGGGGACATATACCAGTTCTGATCATCACACATGGGGACGATATGCTCCACACAGGATGTACATCCCTCAATGGTGATGTCAGACCATATGGTGAATCCACTGGTGATCCGCATCCTGCACCCAACACTGGCATGGGAGACCACAGTGACGACCTCTCCACAGCGAACCACACACGTCATACGACTGGTGTGGTACCCTACAAGGCCTCCATGCCAGTGGTAAACACAGGCCACACTGCTGAAACCCTTACAAATGCCTTCTATGAGCACCCCCAGGGATGTCTGCACCAAGCGATCCTGATAACATCAGGACCTTGTCCACGAGGCAGGCACATGGTCTGGTGGACCCCAGCCATTGACAAACTGTACAACAAGGGTTGGAGCTAATACATGACAGAGCAATATCAGTACCAGGAAAGGCATCACTGATTAATACCGGCGTTAACATATGATCACACATACAATCATCCAAGGCCGCTTGTGGGAGTGGTACTGCAGAGGACACATAAGACAACCATAGGGCCTTCCTTAGCTGTGGTAGGGACATGGGTGGGAGCACACAGTCATGCCCGGAATTACTCCAGAATGGTACAATGATCACTGAACCCACAGACATTGTCAACAAACCAGCGGACATGTTCCATGCATACATCTACCCCCCCAAGAGGGGACGTATCCATCCCACCAGAGTCTAGCCTCCCAAACATCCCGTATGCCCAGGAGAGATCTAATATCTGTTAAGCAGTGAACACAGCACCAATGGGACCAGATGGTGTCTCTGGCTGTGTGCTACACAACCTCATTGAGGCCCTCGCCCCGCACATAAGGCCGCTGTGTCATCTTAGGCTTACTACGGGCTAGGTCCCCGCTGGATGGCATATGGCAACTGTGGTCCCACTACACCAGGGTAGTGCTCTTATGGACTGTAGACATCCCTGCCCTATCAGCTTGACAAGCCTTGTCTGCAAAGCTGTGGGGAGGTCCATACTGGAGCCCATAAATACAGACAGTGGTGTACAGCCAATACCGGAACATACCCACATTGACTTAGTCAAGGGCAGATCCTGCCTCCCAAACCTGCTCGACCTGTCTGGAGGGGTCACTAAGGCCATTGATGGGGGTGCGTCGGTTTGCACAGACTACCATGACCTGGCGGGAGCATTCAAACAACACTCCACGTGGGCAGCATGGAAAGGCTCACTAGCGTACATGTGGAGACATATGTCACACGATGGTTTGCCAACTGGATGGAGGTCACATCGCACAGGGTTTGTGTTCCTGGTGCCATGTCAGACTCCAAGCTGGTCTCGACTGGTGGCCCACAGGGCTCAGTCCTGGGCCCCCTCCTGTTCGGCATTCAACCTTCCAATGTGCATGCAAACATAGGGGGATTGTGGCAGACAAGGTATGCAGATGACTGCACACCGGCCACCATACTCAACACCCCATCAGACACGGACATCCACCTGGGGTCTCATAGAAATGGATAACTGGTGCCAGAGCCATGGCCTGATGCTACATGCCAGGGAAGGTGTAGACCTACCCAGTGGGAAAGACATGTTCACCCCAACTTACCATATAGGTGGTAATCCATTAAACATGGTGGACGTGATCAGGGATATGGGTACCACACCTGTCGGTAACCTCTGTCGACACTTACATTGCCAATGTGGTTGGGAAGACATTCCACTGTGGCCACCTGGTCAGGAAGGGATTCACATCCACATCAGGGGAGTTCATTGTACCCCTGTACTCTTCACACATCAGACCAATGATTGCATACAATGCCACATCTGGGATGTACCTAACCTGACACCTGCAGCACTCGGAAGGACCACAAACGTTCCACAACACAGGGATAAAGGTGCTGAGACATGTGTCACATGCTGCCCGACCGAGGGGACTCCGGCTGTATACCTTCTCAGCCCGTCTGCTCTGAGGTGATCTGTGCCTGTCATACATGGCCATGTCCGACCTGGGTGACATGGACATGTTCCACCTCCTAGGCTCCAAGCAAACACGCGCACAGATGCAACTGACAGACACCTCAACACGGACATAAATAGGATGTTCTGGGGGGACAGGGTCATCGCCCAGAGACCCCCTACAACATGGAAAGGATTCCCAGCCCATGTGAAGCAGAGTCACTGACTGACTTTGTCCAAGAGTAATCCTGACGTGTGGATGTGTGATCGTAGGTATGCGCCAGGCATCATCTCTGTGTCACTGCTGGACAGAGGGACAGTGAACCGATGGATGTAGTATCCTCATCCTAAGGGGTGGTGACAGCCACACACACTCTGGCTAGGCTTACACATGTCGTAGGGCACATAGGCTGGTATGTACCTATGCGCCTATGTACCTATGTAGGGGTCCATGCAGGTACCTGTGGTATGCTGATATTGCCAGATGTGCCTGTGGGTAACCCACAGCTACATGTGGGGGACTGATAACAGTGCTCCCAGTAGGCACATGCAAGTACACCATATTTGGCATACAGGTTAACAGAACCAACATGGTGCTACACATGTAACCGCCACGCATACCGTGTACACAGATCAATGTATGCTGCACCTGCACTACATGGTATGTCTGCTGCATGATGTCGGTACACAACCCACGTCACATACGCACCTGTCACCTGTCATACACAACCACTGCAACATACACATCGCGCACTATGCGGACACAGGTATCACATACACCTCTCACTATCTTGTCCATCCTGTGCATCAGAATATGTTTGCATAACCGTGCACCGATGGTGTGGAACACGGTGCTGCGGCAGAGGCTTCATCATATGCACAGGGTGATATCTCTCACAGGGGCATAGTCTGTAACAATGGATGACATCATGTGTGTGTGTAAGGGCCGGTGCATATACTGGGCATGACTGTGCAGTATGCATGTGGATGTGGTGGAGCCCTACAGTTGTATCTGCTGTGTGTGGGTATGTGTGTACACAGTTCAGCCATCTGTGATGCCTGCACGGGGTATACTTGGCAGCCCCAGACTGTACAGTGCAGGTTGTACGGCTCACTGTGTCCACCTGCGGCCATGTGACCCATGCCTGCCTGGGGTCGCACGGGCACTACCGGGTGGAGGTATGGAGTGGCCACTCTCCGATGACACATGTCCGCTGGAACCATGTCCACGCTGGGACCGGCCAGGGCCACGTCCACGTGGCCTGCTGTGTCCTGGTATGGTTGGTGTAGCATCAGCTGCACTACTGCTGCTACCAGCACTGTGTGAGTGGGCATGAGAGGTGGCACGCACACGTCGACCTGCGCTAGGTGGTGTTGCTGGCCTATGGCCACGTGTGCTACGCCTCACCCCTACCAGGTGTTCCAGCACAGACAGCTCACGCTCGCGGATTGACATGCTGCGGTCAAGGATTCCAACCATCTCACCTAATCTCCTATCCAGAACATCGGCAAGCTGCTGTTGAGCATTCGCCAATGACTGGATGTTCTCATTTAAGGAATGGATTGCGGCCCTCTGCAGCCTCTGCCCTTCTTGGTTCTGCCGTTCGGCACGTGCCTGTGCCGCCATTACCGTCTGAAACATGCGGCTGGTGATACCAGCTGCTGCACCCTGTACGGCAGGTGCATGTCTACCAGAGCTTCTACTACGAGCAGCACCAGCCACATGCCTGTGTAGCACATCACCAGTCATTACACTGGCAACATGGTGTGTACCCGCACCTTCTCTAGCCACCACACAGTCCTGCTCAGTGCCAACAGACGATGACTGTCCTTCCTCTATGGGCAACGGTGATGTGGTATGTGTCGGCATCTGAACCGTGTGCGGAGATGAAGGGGACATAGGTGGGATGTTAACCAATGGTGCAGCTTCTGCCCATGACGACCCTGCCTGTGCCTCATGCATATGGTCATCACCGCTAGTATCTGTGGGGACACTAGCATCAGATGGACCGCAGAAGGGGAACGCACCTACAGCACCTGTGGATACAAAGACATACTGTAAGATACATCACACACAAGCAGACACACACGCAGACACACACACACACACGCAGACACACACACAGACACACACACACAAACACATGCGGAGACACACACACGCTGACACACACACGCAGACACACACACATGCAGACACATCATGCATGTGATATTGCAGGTGGCATGCAGCATTCCCACACCACAGCTCAGTGAATGCAGGCCAGACATTTATAGTGGTAGTATGCATACTGCCCTTGGGTGCACACTACATCAAGCAGGTGTCATTTCAGTAGGCTTGCAGTACACACATTCATGGTAGTTTGCATACATCACCATGATACACCGTGTGGCCACAGGCGGGTTAACACTACACATGGCTGGCGTCACTTTGTCATGTACACCGCAAACATGTGAGATAACATCTGGACATGTGACAATGGTGTCCCACCACATGCACCACATCAAACTGGACGTCACAGTGCAGTGTTATGTGTACAGGCTACAGATAGAATGCATGTGTAACAAGGATGTCTGTGCAGGTGTGGTTGGTGTGAGCTGTGTACATAGCTGTACAGTGGGGAGTACGGGCACTGTGCCACTGCATGGCAGCAAGACACAGGTATGTTTCTGTGTGATGCGTAACATGGACGCATTGCATTGCCATGTCTGCAACACAGTCATGCTGTTCCACAGCATGTATATGGTAGACATTGGTGGCACCTCCAGTGGCTGCAGACAGGCATTTCGTTTGTCTGGTGTACCACATCAGATGTACAGGGGGTCCACTACAGCTATGATCGCACTATGTGTGGACAGGGTGCAAAGATGACTACCCACTGCAGATGTACTGTGTGGCAACATGCCTGTGGGTATCACCCATGGCCATGTTTGACTGGGTCATGGACAATTGTGTGTGATGGGCATCGTGTACACATCTCTGTGGTGGCCCATGTGACATACACCCATACTAGTCTGAGGTGTCACATTCCGAAGGCTATGCAGACATTGTGGATGTCTGCTATGTCGCGTGAGGTCATGTCATGGTGTGACAATGTTGCAGACAGAACACCACGTGCATGGGACATGTCATGTGCCATGTCACAACATGTGCACACAATGCAGGGGCATAGGTCACATTGGTAACACCTGTGTGCTGGCCAGATCACAGCTCACTATGTGGTACTGTGTGCTTACCGCAAAGGCATACCGATGCATACTACACATGCAGCCATTGTAGAACACCTCCACCATTGTATGCATAGCTGACTGCACATATCACACCGATGGGTTATGTGGTGTCATGCCGGTGTATACTAATGGTTGTATCTACTGTACATGGGTGGCGTGTGTGTCGGGTGGTGCAACCTGTATACTGTGACTGGAGCAGACCCAGGTGTGCATGTCATACCTGGACACATGGGGAATATCTATACAGTGTAACATGCCTATTACTAGCAACAGTCTCACCTGCGATGGACCCATGTCTGTGCGAGAGGTACCTGTATAGGGGCGACACAACAGTATACACATTATCCATTACTGTAGCCACAGTAAGCACTGTGCATGTCACATCATGTACCTGTGTGGTAGCATGTGTTATGCACATGTCTGCAAACATAACGTAGCATACTGTAGTATGCAGCTTGTGTGGCCATATACCTGGCATGTGTTGGTACATTATGTGGTGTACTATGACACCCACACCTACGTCAGTTATCATACACACATGCAAGACTGACTTACCAGGCAGCTCCAGGCTCGTTGGTTGGGAGACACCCACCTCCACGATGGCAGCGAGTGTTTCTGCATGTTGTTCCCTGGGTGTCCCCAGACTGGCCAGGAGCTCCTCCGTGTGTGTGTGAGTGGGGGCTGGGTTGGTGGCCCACCACCTGTCCCACCTTGTTGTCTGGCGATTGTGGCGGCACGCTGTTTCGCGTGCCGAATTAGGTCTGTGCAGTGTCGGCGGATCTGCTGGTAGGTGCGGTTGTTGCCACCCACGTTGTTCACCCTCCTGCGCATATCCTGCCACAAGTCATCCCGTTGCTGTGCTTGTTGTGGCACATGGCTGAATAGTATATCATAGTTGTCGTGGAGCAACGGGATAATCACGTCATCCTCCTGGCGGCTGAAGGCTGGCAGCCGGGAATGTGGCATTATCTGTAGGACATAATGATGGTGACAGGTCACATTTACACTGATGTACTGGCATACTGCTGGACATACATTGCTATGACATGTACAACATCTGCACAGTAATCTCTGCGATGCATCATGGCAGTGACACAGCTGACATGTTGCCGTCACACCATTAAGCAGTGGGTTTCATATCATATCTGTGTGTCAACTCATCACACTGTACACACACCATGTTGATGGTAGCCTGCTGTGGACATGTGTACCTGCCTGCGCCTGTGTTCATATCAGTTGGCACGTGTCCCAATGTGACAACAGTTGTACTGTTCACCTGGATGCTGTGTATATGTCAGTAGGCATCATGTACGCGGCCATTATGAACGTCAGCGGTGGCACTGCACACATACACATGGACACCTGTACATGCATGTGTTGTGCCATGTACATCTACACAGCACTGTACGGGTGTTGGCCAACCTGCCACGGCTCACCTGTATTGCACATGTGATACACATGGGACAATGTGTAACCATGTGACATTTGCAGGAAAGGTCATGCATAGCATAATGCGCATGCGTTGTCCACACACACAGCACCTGTGACACCACAGGGTGCATCACTGCCACATTACTGGTGTGGACGGTTGATAGTGCAAGTGCCATTTGTCCATCGCACCATGTAGGACTGTGATAGCATGTGCAGCCTTGCTGAGCAGGGCTGCATGGTATGGCAGGGTATGTCACATACATGGCACTGGGATGTGACCCACCTGGGGGGTACTGATATTGGCAGGGTGGCTGTCATTCCATATGTCATTGCTTATGTGTATATGGACATTACATATGTCTATCAACATGGTGTGGACACTGGCCTTCTGCAAGGTAGGCTGCACGCTGCTTGGTGGGGGTGTGTATGGTGCATGCAGGTATCACACATCCATGCATACACATTACCCCTGACAGGTGCTATGTGCTGCGATATTGTTCAACACAGTGCTGTATGTGCCCACACACTGCTATCCCATGCACATGGATGTTTGCCTGGCCTGACATGGGTACCACATATGTCTACATCCAGTGCCTGCTGCCACTCCCATGTCAGCTGGTGCACCGCACAGCGCCATCCCTCCCACGAGGAGCGTGGTGTTGGGCACAGCATGGGTATCCATGTATGGGGACAGGGATGTTGACATAGCAGGGGCACTGATGGTATCATCGATCGGACCATACGCATTGTGGAGCACACCTCACACACACAGCCCATTCCGTATGTTGTTCGCAACACTGACACAGCTATACTGCTAGGCCGGGGACATTCCCAGACGTACATACACAGATGCGTGCACATCTGTCTGTGGCATGGGCTAAAATAATGGTGGGGTTCAACACATAACATGTTTGAGTGTGGCTGGCGCAGACCTTCTGTGCACATGTCTACACAGTAAGCCTGTTCTACAGTAGGCAGCGGTGATGTGCTGTACACATGTCGATTCTGCACATTGTGTTGGTGTCTGTCTGTCCACGGGCCAGTGGAGGGACACACAGGGGTATTAGTGAACATATATGCATGCCACCCTGTACTGCTGTACTGCTAGCTTCTCGGGTGCTACTGTGTCATGGACATGCACACCTTACCTGAACGGGTGGTAGTGGGTTGCCACTCGTACCCATCTCCTCTTGTGGGTTGCTATGATCCAACACCCTCTTTGTATTGTATGTTCAGGCTATGCACCTGTGTGGGGCATGTGGGCATGAAATGCACTACTGCGTACCTTTGCACCCATTGCAGACCATGTCACACAGGTACACTGGCAGCCATACACTTCACAGCTTGATGACGGTACAACACGTGTTGTACACACATAACACATATCCTGTGGGACATGGTCATATGTACAGGCATGTACAACAGTCACGTACCACTGCTACCCCTACATGACGGATATGCAGTACATGTGTCGGTACAGCAACTGTCACATGTAGTGCAATGCCCCCCTACCTACATGGCATGGTACTGCCTGTGGGGGATATGCGTCTGCATCCATGCTATGGCCATAGCTGACAGTTGTACATCGATATGTGCAACATACCTCCTTTGGTGTTCTCTTGGGTGCATGTCCAACATGGCTCCGCATTGTTTTTGTCTGTCACACAGTCATTGTTATACATGGTTTACATGCCAGCCATGGCGTACTGTGTGTGATTCCATGTACTTCATTGGGATACCGGCATTATACATTATGGCCGTATTCCAGCCATCACATAGCCTTCCTAGATGACACTGTTAGCCAGCCAGTAGGAGGTGTTCCGCCATCTGCACATAGGTCACACAGTACGAGGGCAGCTGACACCCATTCTGGGGACAGGGTTCTGACAACTGTGGATGGGTGTGATGCCGTCGACAACCATGACTGCGCCTGATGGTCACATCTGTATGGGTAACATTCACAACACACACCTACCTTCACGTAGCAACACATCATCCACAACAATGGACATTCCTGCCAGAACAATGTGTGCAATATGTCTGTATGACCACTGCAGGCACCACTGGTGGCCCCCAGCATGGCAGCCAACAGCACCAGTGTATATCCCGTGGAACCATGGGTTACACCATTCACAACACACCTGTCTCAGATAACCCTGTTGTGGATCACAGTGCAGTTCCACACATCATGTTACACTAGGCATCATGCACTGATATGTTGCGGACGTGTGAACGGCTATGCAACTCAACATATGCGCACATGACACATCACCTGGTACAACATGTCTGTCATACCACATGTTATTGTGACCGCCCTGTGATGGCATTATACAGGCTACGTGTACTGGGACATGTGATGGCTCACGGTATATTCACCCTCTGGGTGTGTGTCTAGCCAAGTGTACGGTGGCGGTGGTCTGAACAGGGACACTGTACATTGACCTACTCTGTCACTGCAACTGTTGACTATGCTCATACTGTACTTATACAGGCATGTGGTATCAGACCACTATGACAGTCCTGGTCGACCACACTGCTGTTGCACACATGACCTGCGGACATCTGCCTGGGGTGTGGAGCACACATGTACATCTTCACATGCTATACTGCCTCTGTGGTGGTGTCACATGACTGTCTACAGCAGGGCTGTCACAGGTAGGCACGGCATGCGGTCATGTGGGAAAATGCTTGCACCTTCCACTGTGCTGCACACAAGCAAGGCACGCACACTAGTGCACGACTCACATTTATCTGCAGTGCCTGGGACCTGCCTCCATGCTCTGCACAGCACACCTGCAAGTACAGATTGTACATGGATCATACCTCACAAGCACATACCTGGACTGCAACACACACAGGTGAGGGGATCCCACAGCACACAATGTTTTGCATACATACTGGATATTTGCCGAACACAATGCATCGTAGGTGCTCCATGTTCAGATACTCATGTTTGTGACCGCTACACACATTGTAACACACAACAGAGCTTGCACTGTACACCACAGGTTACATGCTGTCTGTGTTGTCATACTGTACATTGGGCCTCGGACAGCTGCTACTGCCATGTGCTGACAGCAACCCGCACTTCCCTAGAGTGAACACCCATGTACCCACACATGCTTGGGCATGCACTCCACCTAGCTGGGTGACACATTACACAACACATACCATACCTACACTACCCTCAGCATGCACAATACCTCCATGTGTCTGGTGTGTTAAACCTGGGGTTATCCCCCCTTTGGTAGATGAACATATATGCTTCACGGCCCTGCTAGCCACACCCTGGACACACACCCATCGCAGCATACATGGTACATGTGTTCTACAGCCGGTACTACTGCCGTGGGCTGACAGGGGTTGTTAATGGCATGGCACCCCGGCAGATGGACAGTCTACATGACTATGCTGGCACATATCACAGTGCACTTCCGTAGCATGTACACAATGGTAGGGACCATGCTATTCCACACAGAGACATGGCGGTACTGGCCTTTTCACAGACACCACGGTGGTGGTCATGTTCCATGCACATCTGCTGTATGGGCACATGTGCAGGCTGTTGCACAGTGGGTATATTCACATGTGTGGGGTGCATCACTTGACAGCCATGGTGAGTCATCGTGGTCCATCACATGCTCCAAGGCTAGCTACCTACACATGACTGCCGCACATTGCAGTGTGGGTCCTCAGGCAGTGTGGTGGTATGTCTGTGTTGTTTGGCTACATCCACATTCGATGTCGCGTACAACAGTCACCCAGGCATTGCTGACTGAGATAATGTTGGCAACATGCCAGGCAATGGTGTACCTACCAACAATACACACTCTCACTCACTACAGGGTTGCAATCCATACATGGACATCGTAATGTCCCTGTGGACACATACATGGTACTGCCATGCACACGTTATGTCCTAAGACACTGTCCCAATGTCACCTTCCGCGCTCCCTAGCTGTTATGTCCCGCCAACCTGTTTGGTATGTGTCTCCACACCAGCCCACTGACTTCACTGCTAGCCTGTTGTCGGACATTGTGTACCTTGACCGTCACACTGCCGCATCTATTGCACTACACATGGGTGGCACCGCATTGCACGTGTGGGACTGCATTTGTACACCCATGACTGGGCCATTCTGTATGGCACTGGGGCACATCCTCACAAACGTGCTTTACACACTCATTGATGACCTCCATGCCTTTACTGGCACCCTTGTTGGGCTTCTGTGTGCCACAGCACGCCACATACACATGCTGGCCATCTGTCATACCATTGCATTGGTGTTTGGTGTAGTACAGAGGGCAACAGATCAGACATTGTCCTCAGATTGGCCTTCAGCACCATTCCACATTCTGGTATTGGCAATGTACACATCCACCGTCACATCATACCCTGTGTCTCAGGATGTTAGGCTGTATGACTCCTGGGCAGGACACACAGTGGTGCCAGCATATCATGCTACCTACTACATGTCAGGTACATGTGGCATTACACAGTCCTCAGTCATGGGGCCCCTCATGTTCACTATTTGCTTACATACACAACATGCTGTCACAGAGTACTGTCCATGCCTAGATATCCCACATCTACATACCTGGCACCATTATAGCTCCACCAGCTCATACAGATAACAACTGTATGGGTGTCGGTGTGGCAGATACATCATGTGGGTGTCATGGCATCAGGATGCATGACACATGGTGCATGCACATCACCTTTGCATGGCAACATTCATCCACTGAGTATCACGTGGATACTGTCCCCGTACATGCATATCAAATTGTACATGGTTGCTGTACACACACATGCCCCACATGGTGCTGTGGTTGCCATATTCCACTGTGGCATGGGTACACATCTGCAGGGCCACACCTATCTGTACTGTGTATGTTGCTGGTACATAGGTAGCCATTGTACCTGTGGCATACACATATCTACACACGGGCAGGGTTACAATACCACATTCGTGGTGTACCTTCCACGACGGCTATGACTTTACATGGCACAGCATTATCATGCCATGATGTGTACCAGGCTCAGACAGTTTACATCTGCGGCTGACTGATGGGTAACACATCTGTACACATCTGCATACCACATACACAGGGGTGTCTTCTGCTCTGACATGGACCATGTCCTCCACATTACTGATGCATGTAGTACTCATACATGGCAATTGCAGTGGGCAGTGTGAACGCACCAGTCATGGATATGTGCACACATGCCACATTGCATGGGCTGGGCTTCTGTGTTACTACGCAGACACAACACACACCGTGCTGAGGAACATAGGTCCTGTGCACATCCCACAAGGACACACAGTGGCACTGTTCATGTGATAGCTCCCTTGCTATTTGAGTGACACGTAGTCATGGTACCACCACAGCAGCAGTACTGTGTAGACATGCAGTTGACACCCACCTCTTCTGTTCACTGGACACTACCATGGGGAGGTGACACTACTGTGTCCACTGCACATGTGTTTACACATGGACCTGCCGGACTTCATTGTTGCCCACATTGCACCTGCTACAGATCGTTTATCCATGGTTACTTGGTGTTCCTTCCATTTCGGATGGCTATTATGCTACTACTCTGTCCCATATGTACAGGCCATACATATCCTGTTATTGTACATACCAACAGGTCATAACTCCATTATGCATGATATGCCTGTGATACTGTGTATAATGTCTGTCATATCCACCATGACAGCTTTACATTGCACATAGTTGACATAGTATCCCCTACTGCAAGGCATACGTGCACGTCGTGTGCACATTACATATGACATCGACGGTATATGCCCATACACATGTGTGCTGTGACAGTATACATACATGTCCTATCCCCTGCTATGGCACTTCCTTGTTGGACATCCACTGCCAGCATCGGTGTGTGGTGTGGCATTGTTCTGTGTTCTGCCCCCCTGTGGCAGCCCTTGTGTTATCCCAGCTGTGTACATGATGTCCCACTGCTGTGCACATGGTGTCCACAGTCATTGGTATGCTCATCAGGATAGCACTACATAACCACCTTTCACCACTCTCTGCATTATGTACAAGTATCCTTACTTACAAACACCGTTCACATACAGTGTAGCTTCGTCATACACATCATGCATTACACACCCGTACATATTGTGGGTTCTACATACCTTTATGTGTTTCCTTCCATTTTCGTTACGTGTCTCGCTATTGCGTTTTCTCACTATATCCGTTTGTAGGTTGTAGTTCGGTATGAGCATACGGTTTGAATATCCCGGGAGTCATCCTTATATCCATCGTTACCTGCAACATGTGGGTTCATCACAACAATGGCTGTTCCTCAGTGTGTACTTGTGCGCATATCACCTGTGCATCTACTCCATTCGTACATTACGCGTCGTAACTAGGGCATGGTTGCATTCCTCACCTGGGCATTGGTTATTTGCCCTACCTTCGTGGAGATGGTCTGTATTGTGTTATGTTATGTGTAACTGCAGCCACTATGTGTGGCGTCAGGTACATTTTGCACTGGTGTTAGCCGTGGATTGTGTGTGTTGGGTATGGTATTCTGTTCGACATGTGGGTGTCCCTGTCCTGACGGCGTATGTTAATGGCGTCTTGCATTCGGATGTGTAACATAGCTGTTGTATTCCTTTAAACAACAGATGCAAGTATGCATCCGCTGTTGATAGTGTTTCCCACGCGAGATGTTGCGGTTATGCAGCTGTCATTGACTGCCTGTATGTTTGTGCTGCTATTACAGCTTGTATCCCTTTGATATGTGCGATGGGGTTGTAGGTGACGGATACGGGTTGTGGGCCTTGCATCTCTACATACACGGTATGCTTGTCTGTGTGCTCCATCCCTGCCTGGGAAGTTGGCAGTTACTTGTCTGTTGTTCTGGGAGTGTAGGTAGTGTTGTTGTCATGTGGTGTTGGTATCGCCTGCGTGTGTGCTTCCTGCATGTATTCCTCCGTCACATCGGTGGTATATCTGCGGTTGTTTGTACGTGACGACTATCCATTGTCATTCTGTCCTGGATATTTACAGTCATTGTGGTCCTGTACTTTGGACGGCCTATTTGCTAGTGGTTGCCACCTCTTCAGGTGGCAATTGCTTGTTTGACACTTGTAGAACAGACAGCGGTGTTTACGGGCCGATACGTGGCCACGATCAGTACTGGGGTAGCATACGCCTATTTCCTCTGTACATAGCTATTGCTGTGTGACTTTGCCGACGTATCATTTTGCAATTAGCATATCGGTGTCATACATACGGTCAGGATTTCTACATACGTCCTTTCCATTTCATGTTGGCTATATTCCTGTGGTACATTCTGGGACATTTTCACTTTGCATCGTTATACGTCGCCACACGCCTAGCCAGGGAGGGGCTCTCAGTACTACTTTGGGAGTACTGGTGTACATACGCCTGTGGTTCCTATACTGTATGCCTACACATGTTGTTCCACTCCGCCTGTCACATGGCACCAACATACACATTTTACAGTGGCACACACATTACACTCGCACAGCGGAACACACAGCACCGTCACCGCTGCGTGCACATACTGCGGCAGTCACAGGGATGGTTGCACACAGTACCTGCGTGGCCCACATCATCGGCGGCAGTGTCTACCTCCACCCTCATATCATCATAGTATTACCCACACATGTACTGTTACTGTACTGTGGCCTGGCGATCATCCCGACTCGCGGTTATGCATTTCGATATGTCGAGCTTTCCATGGGTGGCGGTTTCCTGTTCTGTTAAACCTCCCGGATGCTCAGGTTGTAGTTCACTATGTTTACTATGTACAGATATCGCGTGTTACTTCTCTGTCACCTTGCATCCCTCTCATTCCCTGTCTTACCTGTTGTACTTTATATGTATATGTGTACATATATTTCTATGTGTGTGGTTATATCTATCTCCATATCTGTATATGCACATATCTACATGTCTATATGTATACACCTTGCAGCGAACATGGCAGCATACAGCAACGCCGTCTGCTGTAGGACCCACGTACGGTTCAGGTGTTGGCGTTCCATGCTCCGCTAGCTGTTGGGTGTGCAGTGTTTGGGTGCTGCCTATGTTGGAGTCACACATGGGGCCACCCATACGGTACACTTTACGGGTGGCCATGTTTGTGTGCCGTCCATTTCACTGTGTGTGCAGGTAGGGAGGTGTCAGTCCATGGGGCCTACGCTGTCAGAGTATGTGCTATCGTTCCCTCTTTGCCAGGGCATAGGCATATTGGGTACGCCTCCGTCTGCCTACTGGGGCTGGCACAGTGTGTTCATGGTCCTGAACCCTCTGTGCCTGTACTGGCCTTGGCAGTTGTGGTGGGCTTTGTGGCCCTTCACCATTATGTCCCTGCAGCAGCTGCTTCCGCAGGATCATATTATGTAGCATGGCACATACTATGAATATGTGGGCACATGTGCCTGGAGAGTACTGCAGGGCTCCACCGGATGTATCCAAGCACCGGAACCGTGATTTCAGCATCCCAAACACACGCTCTATGATTATTCTGGTTTGTGCGTGTGCCTCATTATGGCGTTCTTGCATGTTCTTGCATGTGTGTGTGCATTTCTGATGGGAGTCATCATCCACGGCTCCAGTGCATAGCCAGCATCCCCCATTAGGTGGCCTTGTATGATGTCCCCCCTGGCGAATACCTGATACAGCTGTGAGGCATGCCAGATATGGGAGTCGTGGTAGCTTCCAGGGCTGCCAGCACACACATCCATGATAATGCCCTGCGCATTGCACATGACCTGGCAATTGATGGAGGGGAATCCCTTGCGGTTTATGTAGCGTCTACCCTGCTCCCCAGGTGGTGACTTGATTTGTATGTGCGTACAGTCTATCGCACCCAGTACCTCCGGGTATTGTGCCACACGGTGGAAGTGGCACATATTGCTAGCCAACTCCTCCTGAGATCTGGGGAAGTATATATACTCATTGGCATGTGGTAACATGGCATCCAGAAACTGGTGTAGTACCCTGGATGCTGATGCCTGTGAGATACCCATTATATCCCCAGTTGGCCTTTGAAAGGTACCTGTGGCCAGTATTCGCAAGCTTACACATACCTTTGTGTCCACTGGGATGGGCTCCCCTCTGTTGTTTCTTGTTCTCAGGCGTGGCCGGCACAGCTCCGCTATTTGCTGTAGAGTGTCCCTATCCACCCTGTAACGCTCTACTATCTCCAGGTCTTGTAGCCCCTGGTAGGTTACCCTTGGTCTGAACACTCTCCTTCTCCTCTGAGGCCTACGGTAGTTGTCGGCACCCTCCTCCACAACTCCGTCTGTCTCTAACACATGCTGATGGATCACGGCCACGGCGGCACCCAACATGTACATTTTAAAAGTTCCCCGTGTGTTTACACCTAGAGTGCGGCGTTTGGGAATACACGGCTGTGTGTTGTGTGCATTCGCACTTTATACTGTTGTGCTGTACACCCGGTGATGTCATAGGGTGTGTCTGTGCGGCCGTATCTGTGGATTATCTTCCGTGTTTTACCGTTGGCACTGCAGCGCTGATGCCTTTGGTGTTGCATTACTCTTGCCTGCATTGTATTAGCTTTCGACCTTACCTTACTGTTTCTGCACATTGCGCCTACTATTTCCTGGCTTGCATCCTGCAGAGCCCTGTCATGTGTAGTTTCTGGGACATGGCATATCGTGCATTTTGTCTGCTGCCGCCGTTATGCTGCCTGTCTACTTGGCTCTGCTGTATCGGTTCTTCACTCTTTGCAATCTGCTACCTACCCTACTTTCTTTGCATTCATATGCCTCCCCTATCCCATTTTGCAGGTTTCTGCATGCAGAGTTGTCAGCTGCCAATTGGCCTTCGTGGGTTGATTGGTGTTGATTGCTCATTACTACTCCAATTTCACTGCTTCCGCATTTCCTCATATTCTCAGCATCACCTTCCTGTATCCGTTATTGTTGACGGGGCAGGCGTCACATGACTGGGTTAAGGGAACGTAGTCATCCTCGTGCATATGCATCTCTGCGCGCATTGTGTGCTCTCAGCTCAACTATTTCCCCACACGCCGGTCCTGCTGCTGTGATGTGCGATGTACAGCCCATGTTTGCTGGGCTCCAATGTACTTCCTCCTACAGTGGCACACCCCTCTGCAGTTGACATGCATTCCCTCTGAGCCACTCCTCGGTGTATTACCGCTGCGCCGTTTGGTCCAGCCTTACGCCGGCGGGGGTTTTGCGATTCAGTATCATCTGCCTCATTTGCATGGCATTGACTATTAATTCATAGTTACCGCGCCGAACACTGCCGCGACTCCTTGGCAACCCTTGCACCGTGGATGTGGCTTTCCATGCATACCATGGTGTATTGTGTCTTTGAAGCTGATGTGTATTACACTGCTCTTTTATGACATTGTCATATTATTTCATTGTTTAGCACCTTCCGCGGACATGTCCTGGGGTTCTGCTGTGTGTTTCTGTGGACATACCATTTATGTCATTGTTTACGTGTTGTGCATGTTTTCTTTTGACATTCTCTGTGTCTTTCGCCATTGGCATATGGCAACAGTGTGATACCTGACGTTGACAGCCTTCCGTTACTCCTATGTCATGTTTGGGTAAATGTAAACCGTTTTTTTTTGGTTTACATTGCCGTGCCCTTATGCTATGCCTGCGCCACTTCGTGGATCACTATATGCCTTCATTTGCATGGTGCAACACCGCACATGGGGTGTTTAACATACCTACGCTGGAGGCGGCGCAAATCCGGCGCACGCCGGTAGTGCACGTGGATTTGGATCATACCTGAATCGCTCGGCGGCCATATCTGGCGTTGTAACGCCTACGCTATGCGTGCGCCTGGTGCAAGGTTCATAAATCCCGGGGCATGATTTTCCTAACCAAAAAATTTGGAAGGCTGTGTTTGGAAAATTGACATTTCAGATAATCGACTCTCTACTGTATTCTTTCAATTATTGATTCAGCAACATCCATTTTTTTTGAAAAAGCTTAAACTATTATAATGTTATATTAGCTCATTGTAGGCTATAGTAAGTAATGGCACAGGGAATATTCCTCTCCATGAGAGTATGGGAGCTGATCCCCACAGTGCTTAGAGCTTGCGTTGTTTTACTGATTTTGACTAATTGTAACATTCACAGATATTGGAATCACTGGATAGTACCATAACAACCTCTGTCTATCGTTCATTGTTTGGCATGTGACATGCTCAGTTGTCAACCACCAATTACATTACCACTTTTCCTCTATAGTGATCTGACATGCATTTTTCAAATATCACCATAAACTTGACCTAAAAGTATATGTCCACTGCTCACTATCTGACTCACTGACATAATTTAGTTAGTAGTCTTCATAAGTCTTCCTCTATGTCACTTTCAGAGGTTTGGAACTTACACTTTATTAAACATAACAATTCCAGCCAAGTGCATCTAGCTCTATTTTCTCTAACTAATAAAGACGATAACTAAAACTGCTTGCAGTTTGACTCACATTTATAACCAAATCAAATTTGTAATCAAGCACAAAACACTGTAGTATGACAATAAAACAGATGTGAGCTGTCAAACACGTACAACTGAGATATATTTTTATCATGGCCAACTTGCATATGTCATGTTAATAATATTTTCTATTGGTACATCAGAAGCTACTACCCTGAATTCTGACCATGTTTTTTTTATTATCAGATCAAAATGTATATTGAGGTTATTAACAAGTAGTGAATGTAAATGATATATATTGCACCTTGTACACCTGCAATATGCACAAATGTAAATGTCTTTGGCACCCATCCATTACCCAAATTAATATAAGAATGTTCTCATTGTCTACCTCTTAGCATCAATAATCCTGTACAGTGCATGCTGTTTGCTGGTGGGTTCAACCTTTGTACCAATACCTACTGTATATAATAATAATAATAATAATAATAATAATAATAATAATAATAATAATAATAATAATAATAATAATAACACTTATTTAAGGTCCCCTCCCATCCTAATAATAAATGAAGTCATGATCATTGTCTAGATCCTCTCCCTGTTTAATGGTTAGAAAAGTAATATTCCCTGTCAAGGGGGACCACTCCACCCACCATATCCTATGTTACATGTGGCGCTCATAGTCCAGAGGAACCCTGCCTAATACTTAACACTTTTTCATAACAGCAGTTTCCTCTAGTATGCCACATCTAACTGTGATATGCCAGAATGATTCACTGGTATGCTAGTTATGTTGCTGATTGAAATATCTTTAAATGACACTGGGCTGCCATAATTCCATAGTGCCATATGACTACCATACTCGGGATGCTTTGCAAGAGATATAGGGGACCAGGAATTGATTAAGTATACAGCATTACAGTGGCACATTCTTCTACTTCTAAAACAATAATAAAGGGTATAAACATGCAGTCTTTGTGACAAAGAAACCCTTCAGTCATTGGGGCCCACACAACTTAATTTTAGCTTAATGCTGCATTATTTATGTATCCCCAGCAATACATGGTTCCTTTTCCTTAAGAGTTTTGAGTTGGTACCATGTGGGACAGTGGAAGCTTCTTTAGCACTCTGCTGTGCTGTCTTTGGTTATTAATTGATTCATCTTCTAATATACTGTTAAGAGAGTCAGGAATTCATCTGAGTTTATTCTTTTATTTATCGCTGTTGACCAGGAAAGGTTGACTGAGAATAGACCTTTTTATCAGCAGAGGTCCAGGAAGAGAAACAATGAAAGTTACAAGCATTGTAAAAAAATTGACAATGTTGAAGAAAAGCTATAGAGACAAATATACAGTGTAAGCAGAATTAACACTATGGTAAAAATTGCAAGAGAAAGAGCACAGTAATAAACAAATACATTTAATTAAAACAATGCTCATATATTGTTTTGCATAAGATATAGCTGTATAGTCATTATTATAAGCAGTGGCGGCTCGTGATATTGGACTGCAGCCCCCTCAGCTATGAACCACAATGGTACAGTCCTACAAATATTTCATACAAAGTGAATCTGGACTGCTGCCTTACCAGTCGAGATTCAGGAAGAAGGAAGCAGACTGCTGATTCCCCAGAAGTCTATGTGGTGCTAACCACATAGACTGGAAGGGGATTGGACTGCAGAGTCACCAGTCTTGGAACATTCCCACTAAAGAGCCAAGAAACTGAAGTGTGCAAATGCAGGATTACTGTTATGATGATTCAATTACAGGAGAAAGCTGAAGCTGTTATGGGATGAAGGAGAAAGCTATGGATTGCAGGTACGGTAGACTCGGGATGGGGAAGGTGTGTGTAATGCCCCAGTTGGTTTATACTGGTGGCTAGAGAGATTGCTGGTGGTGGTTAGAGAATACCTCAGGCTTGAGCCCTGTGTGGATGTAACAAGAGCCTGAATTCCCTACCAACCATCATTTGTGTAAGTTTAGCAGATTTTTGCCTCATATTTTGTTCTGTTCTGTTCCTTATAAAATCTGTGGTTTCTGAGTTTTTTAATTCCTTAAATAGTTGATGGTGCAATGGTAGCATTGTTGCCTCACAGCTAGAGGTTCTTCAGTTTTATTTTTGGCTGGGGTGCCTGCTGTGTGGAGTCTGCATGTTCTCACTGTGTTTGTGTGGGTTTGCTCTGGTGTCCTCACATGTTACAAAGACATATTCCTGCAGTATTTCTTCCTGGACCTCTGCTGAAAATTGGCTTTTATTCTAAGTCAGACTTTTCTGGTTAACAAATGTTAAATAAATAAAATTGACAGGTATGTGAATTTCAGACTTCATATTCTTCGGAAAGTACATAGCAACTCAAAACCTTTTATTCTAGCAATTTTCTAAGTTTATAAGATGAATATTTAAAAAATGTCCCTATTTTGGGACTGTATTCCCCCATTATTGGCTTTGTCCAGGTTTTTTGTGCAAAGAGGTTGACAGTAATGGTGAGAACTGAATTCAGTGAATATGTCTGAGGGCTGTATTCCCCCATTACTGGCTTTGTACAGGTGTTTTGTGCTAAGAGGTTGACAGTAATGGTGAGAACTGAATTCACTAAATGGCAGCCATTTAAGTTTCAGTCTTCCTCTCTTTCACAAAACAGCTGGTTTGGCATAGTGGCATGTTGCTCAGACTATTTTGCACAGGGTCTTGGGTTCAAGTCTTGGCACTGAAATGCATGGTGGTAACACAGCATTTTATTCCAGCAACTTTCCAAGATTATACAAGCAATGTTTAAAATATGTCCCTGGCTGTGGTCCCTCCCTAATAATTTTGGCTTTTTCCAGATTTCTTGTACTGCAAAGTTGAGAGATACAGCTGAGTGTCGAGTAGATTGTACAAGGAGCTGATAGGTGCAGGGGAAGAGAAGTTCAGTGCTGCTTATACTAAGACTGCTTGGATTGTTAATAGCACAACAGATAATGTGCTTGCTTTTAATGCAGAAGGCTGTGGGTTCTACTCCCACAGTATGTAGATGCATTGTTGATATTGTATTGTGTTGTAAATGTGGTGGATGCTGCTGTCTTGAGAATGTCCTCTTTGGTGAAGATACCTAGTAACTATGAACCCGTCCATTATTTATCATCCATCCCCTATTGCGATATTACTAGCTTATCATTTTTAATTTAATATAGGCAATTTATTCCTCAAGGGCAATAGGAAATTTCTTTGTAGATGAAACACTAAAATATAAAGTTCTTTGCTAGCAGCAACCTCTTAATTAGTTACAGATCTTTTTAATGTGGAATTATTTAAATGACTTTTACTTCTGCAGAGATTGTGCATATTTACTGATAGTGGTGGATTGTAGAAGTTTGAGTAGTCTTTTATGATGGAAATATTCTCAACTGGGCAGTATTGTCATTATTGGTGCATGCATTTTGTTTCATTGTTTACCGGAAAATGTTCAAAACAATAAATTTAAAACCCCCTCTATCAACTGTACTGTATTATACAAGAAATATAATTTAATGCAATCAGGAAGGTGCATCACAGAACACATGTATGTTTTGTGTCCAATGGACCTATCATTTGAAAATAGCTGAAAATTAATCCTTATCTGCCACTAGCCAAATGTATTTTCTTTGAATGTGGGTTTCAATGCTGTTTCAATGAATGTGAGTTTCAAGGGAAGAGAAGCTTTAATGCTAAGTCTGTTTTCATTGTGAGACTACATTGCTTTGTTTAGCAGATATCTTAGTGTTTGCGCTGTAAAATGCAAAATAAAACTTTCAGACAAAGTCCAAATCATCACAGAAGTAAAGCAGTATGCACATTAGTGTTTATGGCAAATGGGGTGAAATAGCCAAGTAATGGTTTATTGGAATGGCTGCAGGGGGGGAGGCTCCATTCAACCATGATTTTGTGAGGGGGAAGGGTGGCAAATTCAGACAACCCCAGCTTAACTATACCTCTCAACTGTCCAGATTTTCACAGAATGAATAGATTTTTACTTCTTATTTTTGGTTTGTTCCTCATAAAATGTGTGGTTTTCTGGCAAATCATTTAGGAATCAAGTCACTAAATAATGACAGACACTGAGTTTCAAACTTCATAACCTTCAGAAAAATGCTTGCTAAAGCAAGACCAATTATTCTATCAACTGTTTCAGTTTATAAAAGAACAATTTTTAGTACTGTTTGTATGTACCCCAAATATATTTGGCCTTGTCCAGATTTCCTGCATTAACAGGTTGAGAGGTACATGCAAATAAATTGCTTTATAGAATTAGGCATATCCAAAGCTCTCAACTGTCCCCAATGTTGGCTCAAAATGTTGCTCGTCCCCTAATTATCCCTCTGCAAATTGGTAATTTTGGAAGAAAATGTGGAGGGTTTACAATTAATAAATAACTGTAATAATCAGTTATAGATTACTTTTATTTCAGAAATACATGCAGATTCTTTAATTTTGTCAGCTACTCATGTTAGCAGTATTAATATTAAAAATGTGTCCCTTCGTTGACAGGTTCCCAGCTGTATTGTGTGGCTATTTTATATTTTTGCATCACATTTTTGGTCCATTTTTCATAAAATTTTGTTTATTTGGCAAATTAGTGGCAAATCGTTAAAGACTGAAGTTAGAAAATAATGACAGACATATGAGTTTCATGTTTCTTACCCTTCAGAAAATTCATACTAATGCAAGACCTACTATTCTATTATCTTTCTAAGTTTATAAGGGAAATATTTAAAAATTGTCCTTATTTTAGGCCTTTGTCCCACTTCTGTGTATGGCTTTGTCCAGATTTCTTGCTCTGAGGTTGAGAGGTATGACAAATGTGTCAGGGCCATCACAGTCACCCAGAGACATTTCAAATTGTAACATACTTGTTGCACCCCACTCCCCCATATAGTGACTCTGGATGTGTCCAAGCAAGGCAAGGAGCAGTTAAGCAGTGTAAATGTGCAGAGTATTCCCTCATCCAAGGTAGACACAAGTACTACTGTGGCTTTTCATCTGCCCTTGATTTTGCAGAATGTTCTGGTTTCTGTCATATTTTTATACTATTGATTTACGATTATTATTCAGAAAGTGCCTCTTGCTCTGTGTTTAAGTAGCAATGCTTTAATGACCATCAGGTAAGCTTGTCTGAGATTGTAAGTTGCAAGTAAGCTTTAATAAGCATACTGTTAAAGAATTGCCAACACTGAAAACCGTTCTGTTGTAGCCATGCAGAGAATACTTACATAACTAGATAACGTAAAAGCCTTGAGTAGTGAAATGCATATGACAGTATTTGTAATAAAGGACAGGATTACATTAATTTAAGAACCTCATTACATTTGTTGGAGACTTGCAGTTACCTTTGCAGGCTTTACCTGTAAACTAAACAGAATGCCAATCTATCATGTGTGGTCCATAACCTGTGCAGTAATCCTTTAAGCAATGTATCTTGAGCTTACTTCTTGTTTGCTTTTCATTTTTTACTTTAATCATGTTTTTCCAATGAAACAAGTAGATAGTTATTGTCAGGCAGCAGGTTTTTTTGGAAAAGAAACATTTTTACAAGTGGGGGTATCAGAGAGATTGCTACTTTCAGCATGTTACTTGGCACTTTAATAAAGCTGAATATAAATTAAAATTAGAACTGCAGTGCAAGGAGAAGAGGTCTGAGTTGAGTGCTACTTGTTTTTCTTATACTTGATTTTGACTGGCATTCCAGTAATGTATTTAAAAAGTAATTTATTTTTTCATGCCTCACAACCATTTTTTTTCCATCTAGATATTAAGTAAGCTGTCATGCAGCCAATGCATTGAAATATTTTTTTCTTCTGCACTTCATTTTGTCTTGATTGGACTCTCATATTGATGGTTTGGCATGCAGGGCAGCATATTTAATTAAAGCTACAGTTTTTGTGGTTTTGAGCATAGCTCCTCCCCTTTCTAGTTGGCCACAACCCCTCCAATTGACTCCACCTATTCAGCTATCACCTGCAGCCCCCCTTTGATTTGAAGTCACCAGCTGCCACTGATTATAAGACTGAATTTGAAAGGTAGACACAAATTTTACAAACAATATATATATATATATATATATATATATATATATATATATATATATATATATATATATATATATGTATATATATATATATATATATATATATATATATATATATATATATATATATATATATATATATATATATATATATATATATATATATATATATATATATATATATATATATATATATATATATATATATATATATAGGTCTACTTTTAAATTTTGAAATCCCAAAACCTCGAACCTCTAGATCCTGACATTCAGAAATTTGAAATCTTGGAATTTCAAAATGAAAAATAAAAAACACCTAAAAGAAGAAAACCTCATACAGCATGTCTGCACCCCCCCACAGCCCCCAGCAACTTAAATATACCAACTCCAAGATTGCAGTATAGTGAAGAGAATGCTAAAGTTCCCGTTGCGCACTATAGGGTGCTCTCCACTGATACATTTCGAGATTCCAAAACTTAGCACTTCTGAAACTCGGGATTTAGAGGCTCGAGGTTTTGGGATTTCAAAACTGGCTCGAGGTTTTGGGATTTCAAAATGTCAAAGTGAACCCATATATATAGGTCTACTTCAACCCATTGAAATTACAGTTTACCGAAACAAAAAAAACTGACTCCACTTCAGCAAATGTGCATTTAAATGAAAATGCACCTTTGCCAAAATCAGTACACCAAAAAAACAAAAACAAAATACACACACAAAAAAAAAAAAAAACCAAATGCATTTATCCAAGGTGCCCCCCTGCATCCCCTATGTGGGGGGCTACATCTCCAGTATCCCCGCTACTTATATATATATATATATATATATATATATATATATATATATATATATACTAGCTCTGAGATCGCACGACAGTTGGAAAGAAGAAATATTCCCTTATCCACACTGTACCAAGACCTATAGCAACTAATTAGTGTACTGAATTTTACGAAAGTGTGTTTTCGTTTAAACCCACTTTCGGTAAAGTGGAGTCAGTTATTTTCATTTTGGTAAACTGTAATTTCGATGGGTCAAAGTACTCCCATATATATATATATATATATATATATATATATATATATTTTTATATATATGGGTCTACTACCGGAGATCAAAATTACACTATTTCAAAATCCAGTAGTAGATGGCCCTTAATACAAAAGTGCACTTCACCGAAAGTGCACTTTCATGAACACCACTTGTGCGAATGGTTATGGACCTGAGGGTTAGGGCTTGGGTTAAGGATAGTGGATAGCTAGTAGGGCTATCCACTATCCTTAACCCAAGCTAACTAAGGTCCATGACTACCACACCACAGTGGAGGAAATTGTATGTCCTCCATGGTGCAGTAGTCATGGACCTATGTCCTCCACAGTGGTGCGGTAGTCACGGACCTTAGAGTTAGGGCTTGGGTTAAGGATAGTTGATACCTACTAGGGCTATCCACTATCCTTAACCCAAGCCCTAAACCTAAGGTCCGTGACTACTGTACCACAGTGGAGGACATTGCCCATTCGTTCTAGTGGTGTTCACGAAAGTGCACTTTCAGTGCAGTGTACTTTCGCGTTAGTGGGCATCTACTACTGGATTTTGAAATAGTGTAATTTCGATCTCCAGTAGTAGACCCATATATATATATATATATATATATATATATATGTATATGTTGTTGTGTCTTTCAGCTTTTCCCTGTTAGGGGTTGCCACAGCGGAACTCACGTCCGCTAATGATTGACAGTAGATTTTTACGTGCCGAGTTGCCAGCTCTGATCCACAACCTTCAATGAAGGTACGCCCATTCACGCATGTCTCCACACAGAAGATGCTCTAGCTGAGAATCGAACAGGACAACGTCTTACTGTGAGGCCACAATGCTACCACAGCACCACCACCGCAGTACACCCATATTATATATATAGGGTTGTTAGCAGAGGATGTTCTAAGCACTAGCAATAGAGATTGTGGTAGCAAGCACTGAGAAAATGAAAAGATGTGGTATGTTGCTAAGTTATACATGTAAGGATGTAATGTTATAGGAAATGAGTAAAGAAAGATATATAGTAGAAATTAAGATTTAATGATGGATAACAGTATGAGTTTATGGCAGGGTGGGAGTAGTCAGAAAGGAGAGAGGAAAGTTATTGAAGTGTCAGAGTGGACAGCAAGAAGATTTAAGTGCAGATGTACAAGAAGGTAAGCTTTGACAAAAAAACGGAGTATGGAAGAAGGGATATATGTTTACATTATCCATGTGTGCTGCAAAGAGCAAAGCTAGGTGTTGCTTAAATTTTTTTCACTCATGTTTTGACACTTCTCTTTTTGAGTGTCAGCCTTAGCTGAAGTGAAATAGACAAAATTGAAAAACAAACATATACAGATTTGTGTCTTGGCTATTTATTTATTTTTTAACTTGCACATATTTTCTGTGAAATCATGACTATTCCCTCCTCTTCATCATTCCAGAGTACCATTAATTTACCAGTCATATGGTCTTAAATGAAGACGACACCTTGTTTTCTAATATTATTATTATTGTCCATAGTATTCCTAATTAAAAGCAGCTAAAGACATAAGGAGATGAGTTTAATCTAAACTGTTTTCCATCCAAAGCTGTTGGATAAAATAGCCAATGCACACTATAGAATTATGTCTGAAGACAGGTTTTGAAAGCTTCTCTTTTAAGTGTACTACAACAATGATTCAGTATAAATTCTACCTAGTTCTTTCAAGTAAAAATGTAGTATAATTGGATACATCTCTATACACATAAAGGCAGCCAGACAACCATAATAACAGCATCATTATAATTATCATTTGGGAATTCCCTCAACATATTCTACCAGAAAAAGAAGAAGAAAAAAACAGATAGCAGGGGATTTCCAGTTAACAAATATCTTAACCAGCATGTCTGCTTACAGTGGACACTGTGACTCATAACACTTGGGTAAAGCTAAGGTCTGTGCTTCTTCCATCAATCAACATTCGTAGCACAGTCTGCTATAGTATTCTGCATTTATTAATGTCAATAGTATACTGTTTCCTGCTTTGGAAAAAAATAATATTGTTATATTGCTGTTTCTTAATGTTGCCAGATGCAGAAATGTTTACTAAAATTATTTGATTTAATATGCTGCAAAATACGGTGTTTTTCAGTGTCAGTGTGTATCCATGAATCTTAACTGTTGAATAAAAGGGTGAGTGAGCTGTAACCCATTGTATCTATTTACATCTGTGTGTGTGTGTGTGTGTGTGTGTGTGTGTGTGTGTGTGTGTGTGTGTGTGTGTGTATGTGTATATATATATATATATATATATATATATATATATATATATATATATATACAGACACATACATACATGTGCATGTTTGAGTGTGTATGTTTTAAACTAAGACAACACACTTAAAACTAGATTTTAAGTTCCTTATTCTTTCATCAGTCCTATTTGCCCCAAGTTTCAACACTCAAAGTTCCCATTTCAGTACTTAGAGCAGTAGTCAATTAACTGAGTGTCTCACCTGTGATGTTACTTGGTTCTAGCTGATGCTTATACTCACCTAGAAAACTGCAGATTTTTCAAATTGTGCTTAATGAAAGTGGAATAGAAAAACAAAAAAAACATATTGAAGTGACAAACAACAATCATAATATGGCACATTGACTTGCTGGAGGAGGTCTGAGTCACTGAAAGCTGAAAGAACAACCTTGTGTCAATTATTGTTACTGAATAAATTTTATAGAAGGAACAGTAAAAAGAAGAAAATAGTTATGAATGAAGGACATATGGAAAAGAGGAACTGAAAGGGAAGGACTTAAGAATTATAAAGCTGTCTGATAACAGGAAGACGTAAGGGTGGTGAGACTGAAGAAAATGGAATGAAGAAACTCTATAATGATGCCAGGTTACCATCTAATAGCAAGATAAAGAAAAAGCAGTTATTCTTTACTGACCAGGTTGGTCCCACTAGGCTAATGGTTTATTTTCAAGGAAGACCTGAGTTGGCATTTCTACTATGGTAAAATTGATGACAAACTAGACATACTCTACTATGCAAACCTCTTTATGACATCACATGCTTCCTCAAATACCTAAAAGTTTCACGAGGTAAACAATGGAAAGTTATGCCAGTAATAAAGCATGCAGTTCTGCTAATGCTATTTCATGTGTATGTGTTGTTGTTTTGAGAAGATTAAAGAATACAAGCAAAGCTTATAAGCAGCTGGGGAGAATGAAGCCATGTGCTATACATCATCATCAGCCCCCTTTTTCCCATTTTTTCTACATAGGGTTGGGGTATTGTGTTAAGTGTCGCCAACCCTCTCGATTCAGTGCCACACTCCTGCCTTCTTCAACACTCAGACCCAACTGTCGCAGATCTTCTTTCACACAATCCATCCACCGCTTTGCTGGATGTCCTCACTTCTTCTTACCTTCTTCCTGTCTGTTCCAAAGCTTCCTCACCAGATTGTCTTCAGCTTTTCTACTATTGTGCCCAAACCACCGTAATCTGTTCTCTTGTGCTATACCTTTTTTTTGATGCCAGGAAGATAAGGAGGCTGTGAGTTCTATTCCCATACTAAGTGTATGGACTGATTTCACATTACTAATGCCATAGTATAACACAATGGGCTTACTGCACTCCTGAGGTGAAATTGATCAGATAAAATATTAAATAGCATTCCCATTTGCCTGAGACTGTATTAAAAATATCCATTGGCTCTTATTGTCACCATTTATGTACAACTTTCATCATGATCCCATGTCATTTTGCATAGTATAAATGCATGTGTCTATCCATATTTACTGAATAATAGGGATCTACAGTAAACAGTGCTCATTTTTTAGATGGCATGCCAAAAAACATAAAATCAGAGTTCATTACTGGAACTGAAAAGAATATCATCTTTGGTAAACTAAAAATTGTCAGCATGTTCCAAAATAATATAACCTTTCCTGAAGGGTTCCACTTCATATGATCGAAAGCTCATAACATTGAAATTCAAAACAGCGAGACCAAATGATCGAAAATCCAAAACATCTAAAACTCATAACATCAAATCTCAAAACATTGAAAACTACAAAACAACTATAAATAACATCCCACACACTGTTTACTACGTTTATGCAGGGGGGCAAGCCCCCCTGCCCCCCCAAGTGGGGGGCTCCAGCCCCCACACCCCCTGTGAATTAAATATACAAACTCTGAGGTTGCACTACAGTGGGGTTAGGAAATTAACTTTTTCCCCCACTGTAGTGTGACCTCGGAGTTGGTATATTTAATTATGGGGTGCAGGGTGGCTTGCCCCCCTGCATAAACATAATAAAATCTCTGTGGGATGTTATTTATAGTTGCTTTGTAGTTTTCAATGTTTTGAGATTCGATGTTATGAGTTTTAGATGTTTTGGGTTTTAGATGTTGTGGTTTAGATGTTATGAATTTAGATGTTATGTGTTTTCGATGTTTTCAAGTGGAACCTCCTGAAGACATGTTTGAAAACAATTGATCTTTTACAGGCAGTTTCTGATGTCCCAGTTTACAGAAAAAAATTATTGAGGATAGTGGTGAGCAATAAGAATTATTGGTCTCACTCCTGTTTTCTGTAATTCTATCACTTTGATCATGCTTTATAGAAATGCTTCTCTAAGATCTGAAGATGCCCTTCCTCAGGCTCTGGCTAAGTGTATCAGTTCTATTGTTGATGACCTTTTACTAATCTTAGGTTCATAGGTTCATAGATAGGTACTAGGCTATCTGCCCAAGGGCATTTATAATCCTAGCCAGAGTGTGTCGGCTTTCACCACCCCATTGATTAATTAACTGATCATCTGTCAAGCAGAGCCAATGAAGTGATACCAGGGGTGTATTTTCTTTTACCCATCCACTCGTCAAGGATTCTCTTGAAGATTGTTAGTGACGGGCTCTGCGTGATGTAATATGGAATTTTGTTCCAAAGCATGGGGAGTCTCTGTAACAGGAATCTATCCCTCCAGCATTTTCTATTTACTGTTGTGGCAAGGTTAAGCTCACTAGAGCGCGTGGCTCGCAGTGACTTGGATTTCTTTAGGTGGAGCATGTCCATCAATTCTGAGTTGGACATGGCTTTGTAAGTCAGGCAAAGATCACCTCTGAGTAAGGGATATGCAACTGAGGGTCTATATTAGAACATCGAAGTGTCAGGTCTTCTAATGTTCTAATATTGACACCTAGTAACCGAAAGCTGAAAATAGCGAATTTTTAGATAACCGAATTCTTTCCTAGGGAAAGAATTTGGTTGTCCGTTTTTGTCACTTCGCTATTTTCAGCTCTGTGGTGGAAAGTTATGGTTGGGTTCAGGTAAGTGTGCGATTGTGTGAACGTGAGGGTTAGGGTGGGATAGGTAAGTTAGGGTAGGGCATGGGTCAGGTAAGTGTGCAAATGTTTGGACGTGAGGGTTAGGGTGGGATAAGTGAGTTAGGGTTAGGGCGCAGGTGAGGTGTGTGTGCGATAGTGATGGACCTTATGGTTAGGGTTTGGGTTAAGGTAAGTGGGTAGATAGTGGTGTATGTACAGTTTATTGTAGGTTTAGATGTAAGATTTTAGGTGTATGTGTGTGGATTGCTGTTTGTTTGGTGTGTTTGTGTTGTGTGTATGTGCTTTGGAACAGCAAATTTTTTCCCTAGGAAAAAATTAGATGTTCTAAATTTTCGGTCTTACCAGTTTTGGGTTACTAGGTGCCAATATTAGAACATTCGAAGACCTGAAACTTTGATGTGCTAATATAGATCTGCCACTGAGTACAGCTGGAGTTTTTTCAGTCGGGCTGCATAGGACACATGTTTGAGACCAGTAATCCTCTTGGTGAGGTACTTTTGTGGTCTTTCCAGCTGTTGGAAGTGCCTTGTGAGGTACATCCCTAATGGGGCATTGTACTCTATGATGGGTCTAATAAGGGATGAGTAGAGGAGCACTATAACCTCTTTATTTCTAGATGCAAACCCTTTAGTAATTAGATGGGCCACATAGAAGGATTTCCTAACTACTTTGGCAATATGATTGTCAAAGGAGAGATTACTATCTACCCGAGTCCCCAGATTTCTTATTACCTCTTCTGTACTAAGGAGGCTGCTGCCTGTGTCGTAATTCATGGGTGTTTTGTTTTTCCCAAATGGGATGACTATGCATTTTTTGCCATTTAGCTTGAGGTCATGACTTTGACACCAGGTGTCCATCTCAGTAAGGCCCTTTTGGAGGATGTCCGTGTCAGCCGGATAGTCAATTATGGCTCCCAGTTTGCAGTCATCGGCGAACTTGGTTAGCCATAGTCCTCCTGTGTTTGCCTGTACTTCTGAGAAATATATGCCAAACAGTAGGGGGTCCCAGGACTGAGCCTTGTGGGACACCACTTGTGACTGGTTTAGTGTCTGACCTGGAGCCCGCTATTCTTACCATGTGAGTTCTGTCTGTAAGCCAGTTGGCAACCTATCTCATGACGTAGGGGTGCTATTCTTTCTTTCAAGCCATTAAGTTCAGGTAACAGACATTCACATCCAGCAGTCACACTTTCCTAATATGAGCCATATTGACTCCCAGGTACTGTTGGTGTAAAATAATCCTGCTACGTCTTCCTGAATTTGTTGACAAACACTAACATATGAAGCAATACTGGATTAAACATTTTCATCCACAGTTATCATTTTCCTGATATAGTATCCCTACTTTAAATATACCAAATCTATTTACATATATCCCAGTTAGGAAAAAAATGCTCATTAATTGCACTTTTAATGTTTTTGGGTATAATCAATACCCCATAACTTACATGCTCAAAACTAATAAAATTTTAATGTAAACATTTTTCACAATTGCAATACCATACAGCAAACATTTAATTATATCATTCCACTACTGAGTTTATATCAGATTTTATTGTTTTACCACACAAAACCAACCAGTCCTGGTGTCTAAAGAGCTCTTGAAGACAAAGCAGCAAGAATATCCAAGAAAAAATGACAGGAGCTCAATGTCAAACACTATTTTAATGAGTAAAATGATAAAACACACCAAAGAACAAAGCTTTCAAGTTACAAAACTCTTTCTCAGTGCAATGACTGCATTGACAAAGAGTTTTGTAACTCAAAAGCTTTGCTGAGTTTTATTATTTTACTCATTAAAATATTGTTTAGTGTTGAGCTCCTCACCCGGATTCACTAATCTTCTGTGCAGGACTAACTTAGTCATGCACGGAAGCGGCCATTTAGTAGGAGGATGGCAGTGTGCCATGCATATTAATGAAGGTGCTCTGCCTGACCTCCTAGGCTTACATGGAGCATGTACAAGTGCAGGGGGAATGTCTGAGAGCAGAGCTCTCAGAATAAACATACCCCTGCAATGTAGAACAGCACAAAGTGTAAATAAATGAGCAAGACCGCTCATAGGTGTCCGCATATCCCCACCAACAGTCCCCCATGTGTAAAACAGCAACATGGCATAAAAATCAAAAGAAGAAACCCTTTTATTTTTTTAAGAATCTGAGTACAGCTAACCATAGGTGCGCGGGTTTGCCCTTCGTTTAGATATGGTTAAAGCAGCTTAAAAGGCTGAAGAGGATAACAAGGAAGATATAGGTAAATGAAGCACCACAGCAATAGTGTAGTGGGTAGAGCATCTGCCTATCGAGCAGACATTCCCAGTTCAAGTCCCACTGCAGCACTTTCCATGTGAAATCTGTATATAAACATCTTTTTGCTGAATAACCTACTAAAGAACATTTAAATGTGAACTGGAGTATTGTATTAAATGCATATGTCAAGTATCAGTGTCATAATGAATAAGGCACTAGTAAGCAGGTTAAAGCACAAATAAGCAGTAGTAAGCATATGCACTAGTAAGTGTGTTTAAGTGTGTTTGCCAGGGATAAGCTTTACCTACTCACCTTAAGCAAAGTAGAAGTTAACTGAGTGTAAGAAACTGTAACTGGAGGTTAGCATTGCTTAGCTCCACGTAAACCCGCTTACACCCGCGAAGACCTGCTTTAAAGTGCCTTAATCACTCTGTACCCAACGGCCGGTGTTTTGCCCAGCAACAAAATAAACAGCCTCTGTAAGGATTGAATCCAAGACCCTGTGTACTACAGTTGCAGCAGTTAACCACTAAGCCATCATAGCAATGCGTAAGAGTGAGGTTTCAACAAACAAATCCTCACCATAGGAAAATCAAACTGAACATGTGAAATGAAACTATGCTACATAACATAAATATGTGAATTGGAGTACTGCAGTAAGGCCAGATGTGAGATGTTATTGTAATAAAATGTTGAATTCCCCAGGACCCCATACAGTGTACGTATACATGAATCATAGACACAAGACACAGATATAACATGTAACATAATTAATCAATGTCAAAAGGAAAATAGAATGCTAATAAGATATGAAGCAACACTAAGCATTGCACATGTCAGCTTACGTGGTGTAAACAATGTGTAGGCAGGCTAATTCAATCTGCCTAGTGGTATGCCCCTTTAAGCAATGCCAACATTAGGTAAGAAGGTGTGCCCATAGCTTAGCCTTTTCAAAACCATCCAGTCATGGAAAAGTGCAGGAAATCAGGCATATTTAAACCCCACAGGTGGGAACCTATCCTCCCCAAGCATACCTACTCTCCTTCTCTAACACCCTTTTTCTTTTCTTTTAAAGAAATTAGCACAGGGGTAAGCAGGAGTAAGCACTTTTAAGCAGCAGTAAGCGGGTTTTAGCCTGTTTGCGTGGGGGTAAGCAATGCCTATACAGGTTAAGCAATTCAGGAGCTGAGTATAAGAAACAGTAACTGGAAATTAGCAGTGCTTACCATCATGCAAACCCACTTACAACTGCTTAAAAGTGTCTTAACCACTCTGTATCCAACGGCCCTTGTTCCGCCTAGCAATAAAATAAACAGCCTCTAATAGGCTCAAACCCAGGACCCTGCACACCACAGTCAAAGTGATTTAGCACTATGCCATCTCAGATATACATAGCCATGGTGTTTTCACAAACATATCATCGAGCACAGTCATTCAACAGTACAGAGAATGTATTTCAACATGTAGATGTATGTGTGTGTGTGTATATATATATATCTATAACTAAATAGATATATACCTCTCCCTCTCTGTATTACACATGTATATATATATATATATATATATATATATATATATATTTATAGATATATATATATATATATATATATATATATATATATATATATCAAACACATATCGATATATAAATATGCACATATCCATACATCTATATGTCATCAGATATATATACAGCAATATATATATATATATATATATATATATATATATATATATATACATGTGTGTGTGTGTGTGTGTGTGTGTGTGTGTGTGTGTGTGTGTGTGTGTGTGTGTGTGTGTGTGTGTGTGTGTGTGTGTGCGTGTGTGTGTGTATACAAAGATATATATCTATGATATGATACAGCACATAAGAACGATATATATGACCACAGGCACCGCCAATGGGGGTGAGGGAGCTTAATCAACATACGTGTTACACATACCGATATCCTCCCCAGCCAAACAGGTGAAGCATACAAACAAACACACATACAAAGTAAGCAAACCACTGCTTCCCAAACCACAGGCAGGATACAACCAGTGGGGGAAACTCTGTAGAACCACTAAGTCTAATCTAGAAATAAAGACAGGTTCATCCCGTGTGGGACAGGCCAAAAGTTGAATACAATTTTTGGCTTTACTGTACCAAATACATAAATGACAGGGCATGTATGTTCGTGGACTACAAGTTTGGGAAAGCCTGATGAGCCTTGGGTCGAGACAACATACGTGATGGATCCTGAGAAGTGGAGAGTGGGCAATGTGTAGTGGTGTGGTTAGATTCGTCTGGAACCTGTAGGAAGGATGACTGCTCTGGGGGAGGAAGGAGGGGGATGATGGGTATGAGATTATGGACAAGGGCGAGCTGGGGTTGGATGGACCTGTTCTAATGGGACCACCTCATGGATGTATGCGGGAAAGTACGGGGGGAATCAGGAAAGGAACTGAGACATATCATTTCCCATGGCAAAGCACATTATGAGTAATATGTATTTTGCATAAGCCACAAAATAACATATATATATATATATATATATATATATATATATATATATATATATATGAACTGGAGTACTGCAGCCATGAAATAACATATATATATATATATATATATATATATATATATATATATATATATATATAAAGTGGAGTACTGCAGTTAATGCACGTGAGGTTTCAGTATCATAATGCATAAAGCAGTAGTTAGGTTAAGCAGCAATAAGCAGTAGTAAGCATATGACAGCACTAATAAGTGAGTTTAAGGCCGTATGTGCGGGGGTGAGCAATGCACATACAGGTTAAGCAAATCTGATGCAAACTCTCTTTAAGCATATGTAACCTGAGGTTTGTGTTTGCGGATCGGTAAGCACTGCATACACAAAGTAAGCAATTTCGAGGCTAACCTGGTGCAACCGGATGTTACCTGCAGTTGAGAACGCTTAAAAGTACCTTAATCACTCTGTATCCCACCACCCTTGTTCTGCTCAGCAAAAAAATTAACACCCACTGCAAGGCTCAAACCCAGGACCATGAACGCAACAATCATAGTGGATTACCGCTACACCATGTCAGATATATGTACATCCCAACTCTTCTCAGACATATCATGTAGCACAGTCAATCTGCATAAGGGGAATTGTACTACTATCATAATACTCAACCTCTTATTGCAAACATTCTGGACACAGTGTGGCAAAACTGGGGTGCAAATTGGGATAAATGTGAAATATTGTTCTCATACATGTAAAATGCTGCTAGTTAAACAGTGATTTGTTGTAACACACATAATCTGAACAACATGAAGTCTGAAACTCTAATGTATCGTCATTTATGACTGACCTCATTCCTGACATCATCCATATCAATTGGCCAGATGAATGTGGGACAGACCAAAATTCTGAGCCAAACATACATGGATATATGGACAGTTATAGTTCTGTAAATGTAGAGAGATACACAGCTATATATAAATGTATGACTCACACATAAATCATATCACATCAATGTTATACAGGTAGATAGATAAATATGTTCACATATATTTAGAGATATATATATATAGATATACATATATAAACGGATAGATGTGTGTATTGCATCTCCAAATAGGAAAATCAACCGGAACCTCTACCACAAAATAACTAACCATATTCACTATTAATTTAATGGGGGTGGGGGCTAAAATGAGGGATACCTGGTGATTACTGCTATGTTCCCCCCCTGCACAGCTGTAACAGATATGCTGTGCAATGCAATATCCAGCACATGCAGTTCTTGACCCCAGGACCCTCCATAACACAGCTACAATGGTTTAACAGTAAGCCAATAGAACTGTAAAAAGTCAGGGCAATATCTGTAACATATCATGCAGACAAGTCATTCGACTGTAGGGAATGTCAGTGTGGAAGGACTACACATTACAATGCTGCAGATATGCACACACATGTATACATATACATGTATATTAATGCAGACATATATGTACACATATATATAGAGATATATCTATAGATAAATTTTATATATATATATATATATATATATATATATATATATGTGTGTGTGTGTGTGTGTGTGTGTGTGTGTGTGTGTGTGTGTGTTTGTATACACACACACACACACATTTATATATATATATATATGTGTGTGTGTGTGTGTGTGTGTGTGTGTGTGTGTGTGTGTGTGTGTGTGTGTGTGTGTGTGTGTGTGTGTGTGTGTGTGTGTGTGTGTGTGTGTGTGTGTGTGTGTATATACACATATACACAGACAAAACATTAGTAGCCATACATATGTATGGGTGCACAGTATATCCCAGAAACATAACCCCTGTAAGTGGCACTTGAGAGAAGTGTAGTGTGGCAACCATTCCCACAAATGAGAATACATAACAGTCAACATATACCCACTCACAAATCAAAGCTCAGGATACCACATACAGGTTTGCGTACTCAGAAAACCTTTAATCTGTGTACAATACAATAATGTATGCCATTTGTGATAGCACATAGATTTCCAAATACATATTCAATGATGGATGCAAGGCCCACACAAAACAGTAGATGCAAGCACTGTGGATATATAACATACTATGCTGTTCAGGTTGAGGCCTGCAATTAGTACAACATTAAAAAAACATTAGCATTCAAGATGAGAAACAATCAACAATTACAGATGTAGGTCAGCAGCCTCAATTTACAGCCTGTAGTCAAGCCCTAGGGGGGAATGTAGTAGTTGTGGTAATGTCACAGTATCTTGTACATAACATTGCTTAACTTAACATCTCACTATGACTGACTAACTCAACTTTGTGTAGCACTGTAAGCTATAGCCCACCACTGTCCCCATGGAGGAATGTATGAAAGTGTACAGCTATACACCTCAATGTGTCTTAACACTTATATCCCTGAAAAGGTGTCACAGCCTAGGTTAATGGCATTGAACAGCCCCCCCCCCCTCATAAAAGGCTGTACAAGGGCAAGGAACGTTGTGTACCACAAACTGACCTCTGGAATGTACAAGGGCACATATGTGTTGTCCAGCTGTTGCCCCCATATTATAGACCTTGCCCAACAGTTGTTGTGGAAGTCCATGACATGACTGGGATGATGGCAGTAATGCTAGCAGTAAATAATGATAGGCCATTACCTAAAAACCCCTTACTGTATCACAGCAGGACAAAGACTGGCATATATGTGGAAGACAGAGGCTAAAAAACAGGGCAATATTTGCATTATTGCTGTTACATACCCGGGAAATTGCTGGTGTTACAGGATTTGTTGCAACATACACTTATGCAAGAATACTGCTTCAAAATACAAATGGATGTAGCCATGTACTGATAGCACTCAACAGACGGAATGCCACTGATATATCTGGGACTAGACCTGTGTGGTACACAGACAAAAGCTAACAGGCAATCCTCTGGCTATCATATGGATATGCTCACAGTTGAGAGCTATGCAGACAGACTACATTCCATGCTAAACTACCATGTACACAGAAACCCTGTAAGACCAGCAAGATACAATGCACATAACACTACTCACACTGTCTGTAGGTCTGGAAACTTACCCAAATGTGTATATGGCCTGTGTCTGCAGATTCTGCTGTAAGATGTATTGCTACCTGCTGTCTGCAACACTGCTGTCCACACGCAGGAAAGATGTCCTCCATACTGGAAAGGTGAAAGGACAACGCCCACATAAGTCATAAATTTGTAGTACTGGTTTGCCATGACAGTGGTTATCTGAAGTACTACACAGTAGGCTGCATGCAATAAGCAACTGGTGGACACTAAGTGGTGCAGAGCCCATCACCTGATCATATGCAATACCTACAAAAGCATGCTGCAATCTATTCAAATCAGCTCAATCACTCTACTGGAGAGACAGAGAGAAAAAAAAAAAAAAACACAACAAATTAAAAACAGATAACAAAGCTCAGGGATTTGTTACAATGTAAAATAACATAAAAGGTATGTAAAATATATATGTATTTACTTGCATGTAGTATTTGGTATAGAATAATGGGATTTATAATGTGAAAGGATTTATATGTGCCATCAGTAGTTGTTTCTATAATAATGTTCTGCTCAACAACTGCTCTGGACAATACTGTCTGTCCCTGTGGGCAGTGGGACATACCTGTCAACTGTGCAGATCAGCAGTGAATGACAATGATGTGACCCATGATATCTGTGTTCTGTACATTACTGTGGCCAATGCCTGGTGGTGGTATTAATTCTGTCATGATAGACACATGGGTGTCAGAGCACAACACCTACAGGACAGTCACGTTAATGTGTAGCATAGCATGCACAACTGCCATAGGTGTATAATATGCTTATCTACAATCTGTCATCATATATACCCCCCCAATGTTAGTCTGTGTTTACATGTGAGAGCTGTCTGTGTTGCAGCAAGGCAGGACAGTTCAGCTGTAAAGAAAAGAGAATTACAAGAGTGTGGACCGTATGTTTGTATGCACCCCACATATAGATAAATATATGTGTGATATACATTCACAGCTCTGATATATATATTTATATGGTAGCGTTGTCATCTCACAGCAAGACGTTGTCACGTTCGATTCTCAGCTAGAGAGTCTTCTGTGTGGAGGCATGCATGAATGGGTGTACCTTCATTGAAGGTTATGCGTCAGGGCTGGTAACTCGGCACATAAAAATCCACTACCAAACATTAGCGGACCGGAGTTCCGCTGTGGTGACCTCTAACCGGGATAAGCTGAAAGACACAACAATATATATATATATATATATATATATATATATATATATATATATATATATATATATATATATATATATATATATAAACAACACAAAAATGATATATGCACATATATGTGCATATGTATATATATTATATATATATATATATATATATATATATATATATATATATATATATATATATACAAACACACACATACACACATATACATAATATTGATATATATATATATATATATATATATATATATATATATATATATATATATATATATATATGTCAATGTCCCCTGCCATGACGTGTGAGAGAACATCACACATCAATACACAACATATCTACACAGTAGTATGTGGCTGCAAAATGGACTATGGAGAGTGGTGTGTTGGGAACACATTGCAATTGTTTGAGAAGGTGGGATATCTATGTTGGTGAAGGGATTGTAGGCACATATTGGTATGTAGGTTTGGTTGGATGACAAACAAGACAGCATACAGGGCTGGTATATGACACATGTGGTGGGTAAACACTGTGGATGGTGTTCTTTGGTATGTGGAGGCCATTAAGCCTACATATAGGAAAAAAAAGGGACCAAGGTGCGAACCAATAGACAGTCACGACTGCATCTACATGGTCATAAAGGTGCCTGGGCTGTGGGCTGAGCAGGAGGAGCAAGCATGTCTAACCTGTGTATGTGTACTGCTTGCCTCCAGGTGATGTAGCACATACCCCATGTCTCTGTGGAGCTCCCTGTGCACCAGACCTTGGACCTAACTGTGGGTGGCAGAAATATGTCTCTGTGTGCTCCTTGTGGGGGGGGGGACACCATTCCCTGAGGTGGTTCCACATGAAGGCAGTGCAGGACGATTAGATAATGAGATTCCTTGGTGGGTCACAGATGTGATGTGGCCTGGTAACATGTCCACATTAGGTGGGGGAGGTGTTCCTGCTGGCAAATATCCCCTATACATACTATTGTGTCACTGTCATGGAAGATACGTAGGTTGTAATAGTCCACACAATCCCTGAACATGTCCAACAGCATGCATAGATCTCCCCAATAACACAGAATGGCAGATGTGCAGCAATCACATAGCAAGCATACCACATGCATATGTGGAGACATAGTGGCAGTGACAATGGCATGCAGGTGGAATACTCTGTAACAGGCCAGCAATTCTAGTGTCCCCATAGGGAGCATGTCTACAAACACATAGCAGAAAGTGTGGTACAATACACTATATGTCCCAATGGTAGATAAACTGGAGTCGCACCACTTACATTGTGTGAACATTTAGTTGGAGCTGATATGGTGGTGGGTGACAGATATGTGTATTGTATTATGGTAACCGTGCCATATGAGTTGCTCAGACATATTTCCATCTTTATGTCTTTCAGGCACAATGGCACATCCAAGGAATCCAACATACAGTGCCGCTGAGGATGACATCATAATAAACAGCCTCATCCAGCACTATCAGCTGCTCTTCTCCAGGACAAGCCATGATCAGCATGAGCGCACTGCTACGTGGAATGATGTAGTCTGCAGAGTAAATGATGTTGGCATGCACGGCCGTACTTATGAGCAGGTCTGCCATCACTGTACTGACCTGCTCCGCCATGTATGTCACCATGCTGCTGCCATGCGGGGTGGCCACCTCGCAACAGGGGGGCCATAAAATCCATCCATCCTCACTACAGTTGAGGAGCTGCTCATGAACCTGGTGGCACTTGCCCACCCACAAGAGCTACAGACCAATATATTCATGGAAGGTGGGTGCTACCCACACACCAGACATGGAGTGTGCAGGTAAGGTCCCAGGGCATATCAGTAGACCACTGTTGTGTATGCATCTGTACAGGTAGATCATGCATATGTGAGGCGTAGAGTCTGTTGCTGTGTAGTACTGATAATCAGTTGTGCATAATCTGTAGTATTGTGGACTTCAACTGTTGTTTTACTGCAATATTGCACCCACCCTGTAGCAATGCCACAGCTGTGGCCACTGACATCAACTCTATCTCATCCCAATGTAGGATCCTCTGGGATACCAACAAGTCAGCGGCCTGATGCCAGTGAGTATGGTTTAAGTTCATGCTTGGCAATACACTGTGCATGTCATAACTATGGTTTAGGCCATGTATACATCTAACACACCTACCCATAATGCATGCTGTACATGTTCACTGACAAAGCACACACCTCACTAATGGGATTACCAGCCTCAAATACATGCAATACACAGACCATCTCAGACAGCTGTGGCTACACTCCAGTGCACATTGCCCAGGCACAGTTGACATCTCCCTAACATTGACAGCTATGTCATACACAGAGCAGTTGAACATGCTACACATAAGGTAATCCCAGTCCCTCTGCAAACACATGCTCCAGGGTCCTAAACCTCATCAACACATTAAACAGAACATATTGGAGTGATAGGGTCCTGTCCTGAGGAATTTCCACACTCTGGAACAGACTACCCATTCATGTCAGGCAATGCTACTCATTGGCCCTCTTTACAAAAACACCTGACAACTGGATGGGAAATGGGAACTTCACCCTGGGTAGTATGTCTGTGCCACAGCCTGACAGGGGCACAGGGGAATAACATTATTGGGTGGTGCATGCCTGGGAACCCCTGTGGCTAGGCTTATGTAGGCCCCAGGACCAATAGACTAGTACTCACCTATGAACCTATGTGTACCACAGGCAACATCAGCCACGACTCACTACAGATATGATCTGCATAATGGTGGAACATTGCCAAATGCAATGTGTTGCAATGTGTTCTGATGTACCAGCACCATGTTGGGGAAGTACAGAAAGTTGCAGTTATGATACATGTGCTGCACGATCCACACCTCATCCCAAGCCAGGGATGACATCCCCATCTGTACCATGCTGGTGCCACTGTACACCTGCATGTTTGCCATGTATTGGCAGGGAATATGCCAATACACATGGTGTTTCTAGTTTGGGATACTGCAATATGAAACACATGTGTAGGCCACAGATGTCGAGGATTTGCAATATGGCAGGAGATGGTGAGGGTGTGGCATCCTGAAACACAACAGTGCACTGGAGGGGAGAGACAAACACACTAAGAATGGCTTTATCTGCACACAGTCAAGGTCATGAAGTGTGGCAGACAATAGCCTGACTCCACGGCACTAGTGATGGTACTGTGTGACCTCCAAGGGCTGTGAGCATGTTTAGCATGCAAACATGCAGGTTTGGGGAACATTTGCATGGCTGACTGACCACCTACTGGCTCATGATGATGGCTCATGCTACTATATCCCTGCCAGGTATTGTGACCACAGTAGTACACATAGCAGTTGTTGCTACACACAATCATGATATGTGTGCACATATATGCACCCACAAATGGTATGCATCCCAATCAGCATCTGCACAACTGACACATATGGCTCGTAATGCAATTGACTGCCTAGATCATATGTCACATATCAGGTATGTGTAGTGTTGACATATGCAGTAGTGTTGCACCATGGCATATCAGGGAAGAGGGTGCCATGTCAATAATGGTCTGTACACTCACCATAGGTACAGTATAGTGTGTCTGTTGTCAGTCTAATGGTATTCTATCACTCATACATGCACCACTGATGATGACATCTGTGAATACACATCAGGCATTCACAAACCACGTGTCCACATATAATCCACAAACACACAGAGGCTGTGAGCAGCAGAGGAAACATAACTGGCACACAGATACACATCATGCAATGGTGTGTACATCTGTGAGATATGGTGCACAGTACATGTCAGGGTGCTGAGCAGATTCACAGCAATGCTCTGGACATGGGTGCAGTGTGCTCCAGGGGGAGGGACATCACCTACTAACAGAAGCCATGCATCACAGCCATGTATAATGCTGGTAGCAGGGATTGACTACAGTTGCACTGCATGCTGTTGAGCACCACATGTCCTACATGCTGACATGTGTGTAATTACAGGTCTGTGTGTGATAATGTAGTGCACAATCACCTGTTATAGTGTGTGTTAGTGGGGTGCTGGAGTTGTCTGTAGGTGCTTTCTGGTGGAGTGTATGGGTTGTCATGTATGTTGACTGCATGGGTGTATGTCTGTGTGTGTATGTGTGTCCATGTCTGCACGTGTGTGTGTGTGTGTGTGTGTGTGTGTGTGTGTGTGTGTGTGTGTGTGTGTGTGTGTGTTTGGTGTCATTCATACCTGCCAGCTTCCCATAGGCGTCGTGCAGTAGATGGACATGGACAGACATATTAGACATCAAGAATACATGTCTGAACTGCGATTGCAGGACAGCCGATAGTATATGAATGTACACAGCCAATAAGATGCACAGGGAGGTAATACTACACATCAGGGATACTGGTTTAACTGCAAACAGCAGAAATGTGAAGGTAAACCCATGTATGCAGCAGTACGGATGCAGTGGGGAATCATTAGACTGCACCAGAGTGTTTCTATATTGTAATGTACTCCACAAATACAGTAATCAGTGCAACAGATCATGCAGCTATTGAACAACAGTTATGTATGCCACCCCTGTATGTGACATCATTGACTGACTGCAGTAGCCAATAACAAATGGCAGCCATTCTCAACACATGTGGACCACACCAGGAAGTTACCCAGATGACAGTAGGGTGTCCTGGACAAAACAGACCCCAAACAAGGGAAAGAGGTAATGGAGTAACATGTCATGTGTTGTGATCACATGTCTGAGCTATTAGATTAATTATATGAGTGATTGGCATCAGTTATTGTAATTATTCAAGTCTGATGCTGGATGGGTGAGTACAGATAATTAAGTAGGGACTTTGTCTATACACAGGTAAAGTGTGTGCATGTCTGTGCACATGTGTGCATATGCGTGTGTGCGTGTGTGCGTGTGTGTGTGTGTGTGTGTGTGTGTGTGTGTGCGTGTGTGTGTGTGTGTGTGTGTGTGTGTGTGTGCGTGTGTGTGTGTGTGTGTGTGTATGTACTGTTATGTGGTGATGTACAGGTCTTACAGTCCGTTTCCTGTTTTCCCCTCACAGGTGGTGAGGTGGGACTGGGTCCCTCCCACAGGGAATCTGATGTCACTGATACAGACAGTGATTTTGAGGATAGGTGTGTTGAGGCACAAGTGGGGTTGTCAGGGGCTGATGCTGGGCCACCAATTGACATCCCACAAGTATCCACCCCATTCATGCACATAGTCACACTGCCTCTACATACCTCATCCCCATTGGCCTTAGCTGAGGGACTGTCTATGGTTGGCATTGGCCAGGACAGTGTGGTATCCATGGCATGTGTGTCTGGACACAGCAGCCATAGCCAGATGTCTGGCATGGTACTACATAGGCAGATGTTCAGGGGTACTCATCGGAGCACTGCTGGTAATCATGGCCCTGGCAGACGTGCCACATGTATGTCTACCACACGCATGTTCCAGGATGTCATGCAGGCACAGGCATGAATGGAACTGTACACCACACAAGGTCTAAGGGTGCAGAGGGCTTATCACACCTCTGTAAATGACAGCATCCATGACCTAGCAGGTGCCATTAGTAATTTCACCGAGGTCATGGATAGTTGCTGGGGTGAGACATTGGATTTCATCAACAATGTCATATCCATGCATCAGGACAGGGTGGGAGGGTTGCAATGGCCACATAGACGTATGCCAGTGACACCAGCAGCTGGAGGTCACCGTGGATGTCCCACCAGTCAGAGCCACTCCTGTAGTGGCAGTACCAGCCCTGGCACTACGAGGGGGGGTGCTGTCCACAGACCATCATAGCAGGCCACTTGCACGTGGCCCTGACCAGTCCCAGGAGGGACCTGGATCCACTGGACATTTGTCAACCTCGAGGGACAGTACCCTATCTGGCCTTGTACCTGATAGTGCCTGTGACACCCCTGCCAGGCACAGTTCCCATATCTGTGGCCAGAGATGGTGACCTGCAAACCCTGCCAGGTACAGTCTGCAGCTGTCTCACAAATCCCTGTATTGGGCAGCCACATGGTGGAACTTTGCGCATGCAGACACACACACATCAACAACAAACATAGGGCAACCACATACCTGCACACACAACATCAAAATTGGCCCATAACACCACTCAGCCCCCCCCACAAATGCACACACATACACACACACACACACACACACACACACACACACACACACACACACACACACACACACACACACACACACACATTGTCAATTGTATGGCTCAGCCTAGGCCTCTGGCAAACCAACAACATACCCTGTGCATATGATGATACCTGTGCCACATCTTGTCATCCGTAACATCGATGCAGGGACAGGTTAACATGGTTCTGATGCACAGGGTGACTGTACAAGAGTGTAGCAATGGAATGTTGTGTAGCATGTTGTCAGCAGTAAATTGAAATGCTAACATCCTGGAATGTTTAGCTGTGCAGCCATGATGCATTATAGCTGTTATTAACAATGTTGTATTGTTTTCACCATTATCTATTCTGAGTGTGTTATGGTTGTCCATGTGCCACATGGCTAATGGGTGTAGTGGTGTCAGCAGACCTTCTACAGTGGACACCAGTAAGTGTAGTGGGTGGTACAGATGACATGGCTGGGTACAACACACAGAGCCTTTGGTTTGGATGCAGTACAGATACAAGACTGTACACATGGAGGTATGTCCCTGTGCAGGTAAAACATCTGTTGCCCATGTAATCCCACCAAGACAGGACAGGCACAACCACACATTGGTATATATGAGGTCTGCTATTTGAATGACATTAAAAATGCTAACAGCAGGGTGTATGTCCCTTTCCCCACTCTACTGTGATCCTCACCTCAGTAACATGGATGTGCCATTGCTGGTGGCATAGCCCTATACTTAGGAGCATGTGAGGCACTTTACTACTGCGAATGGTGTAAACAACAACTACTAAACCTGATAACATACACTGCACAGTATTACAGACAGATAAGTGGGAGGATAAACACAACAGTAACTGCAATGATGGTGGATGTGTCCACAACAGCCACACCCAGTGAGTTATAGCAACCCTGATATTAGTGCACACCTCTACAGTGTGGAGGAGGGCATTAACACATCTACGACCTGTGAAGGACTGTATGTCCATGGGATGGCACCTGTGGAATGTTGGCATTTGCCAAGCAGTCCTGGGGGAAACATATTCTGTGAACGGAGGTAGATCCCTTAACATCTACACACATTATTACATGTGGATGGTGTAGAAAAGCCTGCTATGATCTACATAGGCTGTGTGAACCTCCTAACCCTCATCTACAACTTTCATGACAGCTTCAAGGAGGTATACCAGGTTTAGGTGGCATTCTCTGCCTTTGACAAACCCAACATTGGTGGGATCCAGAGTTTTAAGATTACCAGTGACATTGGCCATGGGTTCAGTGTTGATATGTTCCAAGACCCTGCAGATCAGACTCATTAGGCCACTGGGTGGTAGTTCCCAGCTGAATGGTGGAACACCCTTTGTGGAGTGGGATGACTGTTGCTGTGTGCAATTCAGTATGCAGAAACCCTGAGTTGAGTCTATGATTGAACACAGTACTTAAGTAGGGTGCCGGTTTGTTCTGCAGTATGTGTAGACTGCAGCCTGTGTTGGTTTCTGGTCCCATGGATGCTGTGTTACTGACTTTGGAGAGTGTGGTTCTTACCTGTGCATCCATAATTACAGTAACCTTGCATCAGTCTGGTGTACAAATGGGCCATTTAGGGGGTGAGAGGGGGGGTCATGTGTGCAATGAGCCCATCTACCTGAATGTCGCCATTATCTGTTGCCTCTATCTAATACTGCCACTCTGCTGTAACTCAGAACAGATGTGAGTATTGCCATTGAGATCCCTTAGCTATACACTGCTTTGTGGCTGTCCTTGGCAACAGCGGTGAATCCATTGTCAGGTGTAGGCCTGTTGGATTGTATGAGGGATCCCAGCTACTTACTGAGCCTGCCCAGGGGCTTTCCCCAAGCATAAGACTTCACTCAGCCTTGCGTCTCTTACAGTCCGCTGTTGTACATCCTTCTCATGGCAGGGGACCACATGATTGCCTTCCTTTGTGTGGATCATAGCTACCTGGTTCTGTTAGGGATAGTAATTTACCTGCACTTGTGTAAATGCTAATGTAGTGCATTTGTGTTGTATCCTGCACCCCTACCTCCATCATCCATCTGCATGGGTCTTGTGGTGTTTACCACATCTTTCCTAAGATGCATGAGGTTGTCATTGTAGGTATTGTCTCCAGTGGTATCCCTAAAGGGGGGGGGTGGGGACAGGATGTGGATGTCTACTGTGATTAGCCTCTGTTTGGATCTTACCAAAAAGGAATTCACTATTGCTGTGGCACAGCAATCGGTCATGTTGGCAATGACCAGGTCTAGGTTACTGCCGGCCATGGGGTTGTGTGTGTGTTAGTTGATCCAAGGAGTTAGAAATCATGAATGCCAGCATATGTTGAGCAGAACAGTTGGTACATGAGTAGTTTAACCATTGCAATGTGGAGTATCCGACATTGGCCATGAATATGGTGTTAGGCTGTACCATGATCATGTCATGAGGAGTGTGAACCCGGGCGCATGGTAGTGGATCTGTATCTAGCTACTAATTGGATTGTAGTCATCACCACAGCTGGGTGCCCTTGGACAATCACAAATGCATTATGCTGAGCAAGTAGCCTGCAAGTGTGGGTATCCATACTGAATATGGGCACACCTCTGCCTTTATTGTTCTGATCCATGTTAGGTGGCTGACATGTGTGGTATGGATTATAGCCTGGTAATGCAGGGGTGTTCTTAATATGTATAACATATGTCCAAAACATGTAGTGGAGTCATACCTCCCCACCATTACTCACAACCTCTTAGTGTAATGGGATGTCATGTACATATTGCAGGCATGCATGTAGACCATGGCTGCTGTAAATGGGGTCCTCTTAACAGACTAGTTATGTGGGATGTCACTTCTGATATTGACATGTACACCATCTTTCACTGACAGACATCATGAGATCATCTTATTACAGTAGCACAGATATCACTATACTGATCATGTGGAATTTAGCTGAGATTTGTCCAATATATGTGGACAGTCAGACACACCATGGTATGTCCAATGGTATACATGATGCACTGTACTGCAAGACGTGTGGACCAAGCCTAGCACAGTGGATGCTTACAGCCCTGTACATGGGGATAGCATGTCAATACTGGCATGGATGATCTAACACAGTGCATGGATTCACACACCCCTGTCTGTCCACGAATATGATAGCTGCAGGTGCAGAGCCCACAAGCATACACGCTACCAACTAGTCAGTGTCAGAGATCTGGCCAGTATCCCACTGCTCTGGTGGATGTAGATGACAGGTATGGTGGCCTGCCAACAGTACATCTGACAACTATCCTGACACAACATCACACTGGGTAAGTACACTGGGCTGCTAGGTATGTCACAACTCAATGTGCCAGGTAGAGGCAGGCTGCCACAACACTGGACTACATGTCCTATGGGAACATACACATGTATCTGCAAATATAGCTGCCTCTATAGGCATATCACAGCATGGAGTGACATACAACTGTGTAGCAGATATACACAACCACTCTGAATACAGCCACTGTTGCATATGGTAAGTATTGTAAATATTACAGTATGTTGACTGTGTGATCAACACCATCCTCACATGTACCACTCACACACTAAACCTACTTATACTGGCCCACTACACAGTGTATTCCAATGCCTGCCTGTGGTATGAAACATGTGTTGGATTGGCCTTACAGACATGTACACTGATAGGGTACTGTAAACTAGAGCAGCATGCAATATCAGATAGAACACAGCCATGGACAATGACATCTATCACAGCCTGTACACAGACCATGTTACATGTTCACAATACACACTCTGTACACATTCAGCATTTGTACACAGACCTCAATACTGTGCACACTCTGACAAATGGTCCAGGTGTTAAACTAACATATACGCCCTACTATACAATACATGTCTGGCAGTCTGATATCTCACTGGCATGTTACAAGGTATTATGTCAATAAGGTATGGTGCACGGAACATATGGCCTCTTACTGCATGACATATGTACAACAGTTTACAGATGTGGCTGTGGGCACAGACACAGGGCCAGTATTGACATGCTGCTGTGATAAACACATACATGTACTGGTGTAATAGGGTTTGTTGTAACCTATGTCTTCCGAGGTATGTGGCATCAATGACTTGCATGGCTATAGCCATGTACCTACTGCGATCCTCACAGTATGCTACAGCATAGGTACACATGGCACCTGTATGAGTAACGCAACACATGTAAGACTCCATACACAGGCCGGTCTGCATTTGCCCATACAGGTGTTATTTCACTCAGACATATAACACCGTCATGACAGACAGTACTGCATGTACACTAGCCATATCCCCACCAACCCTGTCAAACAACATAATGCAAATGTAGAAGAGTAACACTTACAATATGTCCTCCTGTCTGGGAGATACCCCTCCTGTTTGTTGCACTGTTTCCACAGTGTATGTTGTGAGTGGTAAATCACACTACCCTGTGTGATGCTGTTTTGTAAACACCAACATGAAGTACTTCTCACAATGAATAGAAAGGGCCAACACCCACATGATGTTCTCAGTTGGGAAGTGTGTTTCCATGCAATTGTCTATGGGACTGATACCACAGCTGTTCCACATGCAATCAGCTAGTGGGGGACAGCAATTTGTGCAGAGGCCATCAGCTAAGCATGAGCACTACTTAAAAACACAGGCTGCTGCCTAAGCAGAGCAGGTGTACTTTGCCACATCCACCAGAGTGCGAGTGAGAGAGACAGAGGCACAGTAAGAAAGGGAGGGGTAGGAGAGTAACAGGTAATCATGTTTGTTTCCCACACTTACCTGTACAGGAATTCAAAGCCCTGCCAGACTATGTATTGCAATGACAATTACTTCCAGTTATTGCATGTGCCACACAGCATCCATGGTGGAGAGCTGCCAAAAGGTACCTTTGAAGGTGAGTGGCATTAGCAAAGGTGATAAAAGAAGGATAGGCTAGGTGTAGTAAGTGTGACTGTCCACAACAGCAGATGTCAAGGATGACACAACCACAGTCTCTCACAGACTCACAGAGAATATCGCAGTTGGTAGGGTCAGGATTGGTATCCCTAGCTAATGACATTGATAGAGTACAGTATTACGCAGGTATCACGTGCAGCACAGACATCATCGGGTTGATGTATGGCAATGGGCATATGAAGGTGACTGACATCAGAGGGCATGCTACGGTAGGCCAATGGGAGGTGCAGTGAGTGACAATGGCTTCCATAACATTATTCTCCACACACACACACACACACACACACACACACACACACACACACACACACACACACACACACACACACACACACACACACAGATCTGCCAGTAGTTGCATGCATGGGTACATTGTTTCACAGGTGTGTAGAAGGCTAGGCAAAGGGTATACCTTGGCATCAGTCCACATGACAATGGACTGCAGCGTGGCCCAGGGGTGTAACCCCTGGAGTGTGCTACACAGGTGTGTAATGTATTCACCATCCACTTATCTGTGTAATTATTGTGGGTGGCCAGTGCTGCACAATGCTTGCCATGTATGTGTTCATTAGTCCATAACATGGACAGTGTCTGGGATGTGCTCATGTGCCACATACATCTTCTGTGACGTGTGGAAGTGTACCTGGGTTGTCTGGGGCATGTTGTGTGGAATGGTTGATATCATCCAGTGTGGCATTCCTGTCATCATGTGGTGAGAGCTGGCCATGGCACTGAGGTTGTGCCTGCACCTACACTGACAGTATGATACAAATATTTACTGGTGTTTGTGGCATCTGCCCATATGGGGCATGTGTAATAGGCATGATATTTCCTTTGTGGGGCACATTTGCTGACCCAACAGTGTTTGCATGCATCCAGTGTAGAACATTGCAAAGGACCACTGTAAGAAATGGTTTAACTATTGTAGGGATGGAATAAGACACCATGTCCTCTGTAAACAACTGCACTCACACCATGGTTACTATCTGTAGTCGATATGCAGGGAACTGACAATATAATGGTTGTTACCTAGCCAAGTGTGATTCTGTATGAGATATGGATGTTGCCTATAATTCTCACCAATCAAGAATGCCACATGTAGGTGTATGGATCTACAATAGCCTCTCTGTTGTTCGATATCTGTTGTCCTTGTCAGGTGGACATTGTGACATATAGTAGGTCAACAATGTCAATATATGCAATACCCACCCAACAATGTGTTCTGTTATCTACACAATCAGCACTATCTCCACACAGGCTACAGCTGAGAAACAAACACACACATTTGACAGTACTGAGATTCAAACCCCTACTTAGCTATGTATTGCTACTACAGTGTTGTGGCAAATTAAATTGAATGCTTACAATTATCCTGGTATTAATGAAGCTTGCTCCATCAGCTGTATTTTGAAGTTGAAAAGTTTACAAAGATGAAAATGTCTTTTATATATTTGTAATTTGGAGTGTCTTACTTATGAGAGCAATAGTTTCCAAGTAATGAGCAATTTTTATACTTAGCTGCAGAATGTAACTTTATCACTTGGTATATGTTTAAAATGACAAGACTTTTAGTTAAATAGTTCATATTAGATACATTTTTAGAATGTATGTGAGTTAATATTGCTTTGTTGTCTACTGCTACTTCTAATTGATGTTGGAGTAGTGAACAGTAGTTTTTAATAGTAGAGTGTTTCTTTAAGGAATACATGTAGCAAAGGTTCGCTGTGATAGGTAAAAAGTATCACCTGTCTTTATTTGAGTGCATTTTGTAAGGTGTATTTGAAATCTGAAGAAGTCTGCTTTGGAAGCAAACAAAAAGTGTTTCATTGTACAGTATTTATTAAAACAGAACTCAGACTTTTTTTCTGTTTGCCGTTCCTGTATTGTGTTCTCCAGTTTGTCATGGGCCAGTGTTTTTGTGTATGTACTGCAACATGTCGATGTCTGTGTGTGTGTACTTACATTTACATGTACATGGATATATGCATATCTATATATGTAGATATAGGTGGATAAATCAATATATACATAAATACAGATAGATATACATATGCATACATCTATAGATGTATATGTCTACATATATGTGTCTATAGATATGCAGCAATATGTATATATCTGTAAGCATAAACATGTATCTATATATGTATATACAGACATATATCCATAGATATGACACAGAGCATAGCAAACACATATATGTCCACATGCACCAGTAAGGGGGGGTATGGGGGCTCAAGCAACATACATCTTGTATGTAGGGCTATTCCACCCCCCCCCCCCCACAGCCAAACACATCTGCCCTGCAATACAATACCAGCCTGGGCAAATCCCATACCCAGGACCTGACACAACATAGGCACAAAATGTAACAATGCTCCAACCCCCCTGTATGATGTCAAGCTGGAATCAGTAATATATCATGCAGTACAGTCTGGCTACCATAGGGGATGGACAATGTGGAACTAATCAACATTCCTAAGATACATCTACACAGTCACATATATGCAGATACATATATATCTATATATGTAGACATATATGTAGATATTTATGTAATTACACATACACACACAGATATGTATAGGACAATACATATGTAGAGGTTGCACACAATATGGAACAGTGACTATGCCTACAGTTGCCACCTTACCAACTGGACACTTTATGACCCACCCATACAGGTGAAAATAATTACCTGCAACATATACCCATGGGAGGTCTCAGGGTACAACACCATACACACGTTTGCATACATGGGAAGGCTTTATTTGTGTACTATTACAGTTGTATATGCAATGTCAAATAGCTGTCATATAGCTGTGCAGACTCTGCAATACATGTAAACAGACTAATGCCACTGTCAAACAGAAATATTCATACACTATTCTGGTAAGGATTACATATGTTGCTGTCCAGGCCAAGGCATTCAAGTAGTACAACAGTGCAGACAGACTGGGCCACAGGATAACAATCAATCAGCTGTGAGTAATGCAGATGTACAGGCCAGCAGCCTCTATCTACACTTTGTACACTATACCTAGGGGGTACATATCTCACTTGACACAATGGGATGTATCTGTTACACACAAGCCATGACTGAAACCATCACAATCACACTGACAAACAGAATAGTCTG